>NC_056735.1:1202939824-1203152324 GCF_019279795.1 Protopterus annectens
GTAGTGAGTGGGTGTGGGTGAGTGTGGGTGGGTGAGTGATTGTGGGTGGGTGAGTGAGTGTGGGTGGATGGTTGAGTGTGGGTGAGTGGTTGAGTGTGAGTGAGTGGTTTAGTGTGGGTGAGTGAGTTGGTGTGGGTGAGTGTGGTGAGGGTGGTGGGTGGTGAGTGAGTGTGGGTGAGTGAATGTGGGTGAGTGAGTGAGGTGTGGTGCGTGAGGGTGGTGGGTGAGTGGGTGTGGTGGGTGAGTGAGGTTGGGTGAGTGAGCTGAATGTGGGTGGGTGAGTGAGTTGAATGTGGGTGGGTGTGGTGGGTGAGTGAGTTGAATGTGGGTGGGTGTGGTGGGTGAGTGTGGGTGAGGTGTGGTGGATGAGGGTGAGGTGTGGGTGGATGAGTGTGGGTGGATGAGTGTGGGTGGTGTGTGTGGGTGGTGAGTGAGGTGTCAGAGTTAGTGGTGAGTGTGGTGAGAGTGAGTGTGGTGGGTGGTGAGTGAGTGTGGTGGGTGAGTGAATTGAGTGTGGGTGAGTGTGGTGAAGTGAGTGGGTGAGTGTGGTGAGGTGAGTGAGTGTGGGTGAGTGTCATTTTTGGATATAATTTCTAAATTTTGTAAACTTTGTTTTTGTATTGTCATATTGCTTTACATTGCCCTACCGATATGTGACAAAGTACAGGCAGAAGCACAGTAACAGCTGCAAAATCTAAGAGCATAAATTTGCAATAACCATGCGTATACATTAATTGTATGTTTTTACATAAGAAGCAGATGTCTGTCACAATTAATCGACAACACTACATCAGATTACAAGTATGCAATACCGTAATTTTTTAAATTATGTCTTAAAAATACATGTTGGTGCTGTCATGCAAGTCTGTGAAATATTTTATGTTTATAGTGTTTCATTTGTTAGCTATTTAACCAAACGGGAAGGAAAAATAAGTGGGAGTTTGATGCTTTGCAAAACGGTGATTATTCCCAGTGCTATGTAGCTTGGTTCTAAATTTGACAGGAGGAGTGCAACAAAAAAGTGTCCCACTGTAAGGAGGGAAAGGCTGACAAGAAAACAGTACATTACTCTGGTCACCTGCTGTGAGCTGTCAATCACATGCAGATAATGGGTCAAATTACCCTTAGATCTTTGACAGCTAGGGAAGGTAGGTGTGAAGTGGGAGGGGAGATGCCTTGAAGAACTAGATTTCAGCCTTCACAAAAGAAAGCAAGTTAGCATTTCTAAGAAGCAACAGCAATAAAATGCACTTTCCAGTTCTGTTCTGTAGCATTTGCACTGCTTGTGTTTGAAGTAATCATTGAAAAAGGATAACATTTTAACCAAAAGTAGGAGACTTTAAGACAGCAGTGAATGCCTGTTAAGTCAATGAAGTGACAGCAGCTTAAGGGAAAACGTGGCAGATCTGATGCAATTTTTTGGAGACAAACAATGCATTCTGGGATACATAGAGGCAGAGTAAACAGTCTGAATTATTTCAAAATGCCAGCCCCCATGTGGTCAGAGTCAGAAATTGCATATAAAAATATCTAAAAAGCTCTAAATAGTCCCAGAGTGCTGTTAAAATGTAGGAAACACCTAACCATGGTGAAATAAATATGTTTTTTGAGTCTGAGGGTGCGGTTGTCCTTTAAACATTCAGTATCTGGTTTCTCAAGACTAGTGTTCATTTGCAAGATTAACATGATTTGTGTGAAACAACTTGGAATACTTTTAATGTATAGCTATTTTTCGCATAAAAGCTCAAAAATCTGAAATTGAATACACACCCATTACTTTTTTTAACCCAGCCATCTGAAGTGCACACAACAGTGGGGTGGGAGCTGTCTCTTGAAAGTAACTGACCTCTTGTTCTTTGCTCAGTTTAAACAGTCACTATTGGCCTTATATGACCTAGCAAGACTAGTGTCCATTTGTGTGAAACAGGATAAACTACTTAACTTGACATCTGAGATATGCACAGTCAAAATACCCATAATAGTTGGGGCTGTCTGTGGAGGAAACTGACTAGCTTCCTGCTGCTGTTTGCTCATGAGTATGGTTTTGTAGGATTAATTTGAAATGTAAAGCAACTTGGAATACTTTAATGTGTCAACTGCATGAAGGAAAAATGAACTACATAACGTAGACATCCTCTTCTATCACATTTGGATTTTTTAACTGAACACAGAAGTCGCCATAACTGCTTTGTGGGGATGTGACTATCTGGATCAAAGTAACTGACCCCCTTGTGAACTGATCATTTTAAATCATCTTTCAGAAAATAACACATGAAGTACATTACATAACATCCAGACCTGCAAAGCTTCTTTAAGCATGGTAACCACCATACTGAATGGCTATAAAAGAGTATTTTAACATAGGCTTAGTAGTGGACTCTGTCATAAACTCCACATAGTCTAAAACTGACTCTTGCCAAACAAACCTCAGTGTTGTGTATATGTCAGTGTAGCTTGTGATGGGCTGGAGACAGTGCGATCACTATTTCTTTAACTCTCCTCACAGACTTCAAGGGTGTGCACAGTGTCACTGTAGCCTGCATATGAGCAGTGTGCTGTCTAGGAGTAACATGCTGGAAATGTTACTGTGATCATTTTATTTCACTTTCTTCACAATCAACGTCATCTGCACATCTATGTAGCTATATTTTGTGGGAGTGTAAGGTAGCATGCTGTTTACATGTCTGACATCAACAGGTTGAAATATGTTTTTTTTTTCAGTTTTATTCCACTCTGACAGAGATGCTTACTGACTGTGTTTTGGGTGTAGGTATGCTGCGTATAACAACAGCAATCTGAAAGATATGTAACTGTGACACCTTCAGTTTCATCTTAGTCTAATATCAGAGGGGATAAACATTTTTTTTGAGGTGGTAGAGAAGCAGGCACTATTCTCAGATATAATTTATGTATCCTTACAAACAGTTGTCTTAGTTTCTTGTGAAATGCTATCCTACCAGGTTTGAAAAATTAAGCCTTAGGTACAGCTTATTTTTCCTTGGGGGGATAAGATTGAGTAAGACCCCTGGCTTGATGCAATTTAATCAAAATGGTTGGAAAAAAAAGGTCTGAAATGTACCACTAGCATCCAGAACCTCAATGGCTTCTGGTTACCTAGCATCTCCAGGGCCCTCAGCTTAATTCACTTATAATTTGTACAGTTGTTACATGTCATTCCAAACTGGGCATATTGTTCTGTATTACTTAATGAGTGTTAGGTTCATAAGTGAATACTAGGCTAACTGCCCTGAAGGACAATTTTAAGCCCAGCCAGTTACCCAAGGTCAGAATCAAGTCCTGCAGTATGTGTTTATGAGGTAAAGATCTTAACCATTATGCCAAACCCACCCACCAATGGAATTACATATAGATTAACATTTAATGATTTTACTGTGTCAGTTATTCCTCAATCTGGAATATTGTTAAAAGCTTTAGCACTTTCAAGATAAGCAGTATATACTTTCAGCCCTTTGTCAGGAGATGCTGCTGTATCTTCAAAGCCTACCATAACAAAATGTAAGACATCTTCTTTACAAACCCATACCTCTAGATATGTAACAGAAGTAGATCTCCTTTGTCTTTCTGGATAAACATCATTATGAAATTTTCTGTAATTTTACATTGAATAATTTATCATGCTGATACTTCTGAAACTGAGTCTGTTGTACCCTCTACCTGTGTACATAAGTACCACTAGACTATATTTTCATGAGTCCCAGACTTCTTTGCTGTTCATTACACTTGTGTACAGTTAGCATATAAGTTAAAGAAAAAGTAAACCTCACATAAGTACCCTGTTACTAAAGGCTAAAGCAGATTAATTTTAGTATAAAAGAGAGAAAACAAGAAAGTATAAAACTTATAGGTAGGAGTGAGAAGAATAGTAGTAAGGAAGTCCTGTTGCGCAGAACTGAATGGATTATAGTATATGTGTATATTGTCTGAAAGTTACAAGTTGAAATATATTGCTGTGATTGTTTCTTTGGCTTTCAACACAACCTCAGAGGGCACCACGGAAGATTACTACCTTTTGGGAGAGATATGGATGTAAGACATGTTTGAAAACATGGCAGTTTTGTGGTCTGGCTGTCTTATATGCAGTGCATACTTCTGTAAACAATAAGTTCAAACTCATTATTGAGGCCATTATACCCTTCACTTTCTTCACAAAGGCGCATCAAAATATGCATAGAAAGTGACTCTTTTGTTTTGGAGGGGCAAGCTGTGTATGAAAGCAAAGGACAGTTATGTAACTCACTCAATGCAATTATAGATATGGCTATTTTGCTAGTTGGGAAAGAGGAAAGGCATAAGGTTCAAAAGACCAAGAGATTGAAATAAATTATTATTGTCAGTGTTTCCTTCACTTTTTTCAGAATGAAATGTCAGAGGTGTACGCAGAAGGAGGTTATCTTTTTATCTTTTTTTCTTTTATGGGTGAGAAAGCATGTCACACATGAAAGCAAGGGATCATTATATGATCAGTGTCTACTAAATGAAATGGCTTGTTGTGGGTCAGTGTATGCTTCAAACAGCAGCAAGTTGAAATATTGTACTGTGGCATTTACTTTTCTCCATTTTCATTGAATGATGCATCAGACATATACAGAACATGGGTATCATTTTGGATGCATGTAATCTATGTAAGCAAAGGACATTTACGGGATGATTGCTAAATGATTATTGATATAGTTTGTTGGACAGACAGTATCTATCAATAAAAACATGTCCTTTATAATTTAAGTGACTGCTTTACAGTCAAAGGTATAGTATAGCATCTCCAAAGTGACACATTCCACTGGGATAATATGTTTATGTTTTGGTTGGTCTACAGATGAAAGAAGTATGATTCCTTCAGTATCAATTTTCTGAGGCTCAAGACACTGAGAATCAGATCACCAAACACTGTCTTTGTAGGAAGCCATTGTTGGTGATTCTTCTAAGTTTGCACTGACAGTGATGCCCATTTTGGGGAGATTTCACCCTTCTATGAGTTGTGTATAAATTCATGTATGTGAGGAGGGCGTACCCCTACATCAGAGGTCTTGCACCCCAACAAAAAACACATTTTAGTGCTGTGACCATTAGGTTTCAAGGATTCTGCTTGTCAAGGCTGTGGCATTTAATGACCAGTATTGAAAGTGTATGTTTTTTATCCAAGTTTCTTATTAGAATTGTTTGTGTTTTCCTTATAAATTGCCTTCCATGAACTGACATGTGGCCTCTTATACAACTAGTAAATCTAGCAGTTCAGAGGGATTTTTGTTGTCAGGCTAGCATCATGCCTGGTTTCCAACTAAAGTCTAATTAACCACTGTAACAAAGACTAGGTTAAACTAATGTTCATAATATATGTATATTAAGTGTTTTTTATGTCAGACGTATAAATCCTTTATATTTCACCAAATAAATTTTTTGTTCATTTGTAGCATGAAGTGCCTACAGTGACATGCTTTCAAAAGCAGAAGCTGTGGAGTCAGATACAAAGGTGTGCTACACTAGAAGCTCGGAGGTTAGAACTACATTCTTAGATATGTTTTATAGCTGAATATCCTGTTATTTCTACCCAAATGTCTCATAATGAAACCTCAGATGGGAAACAGAGATATAACCTTTCAAAGTGTCTTTAGTTATGTGTTCCTTTACTACCACAGTCTGAAATTTTAAATTATATTAGGTTTCTATTGAGGCAGTTTGCTGAATTTATGCTGAGCATATGGACTATAATAATATTGTGCTTTCTTATTGAGTTTTCATTAAATCTGAAATGAAAATTTCTTGTAGTTCATTTGAAATAGTGTTTCCATCCTTACTAATCTCAATTCATCACAAAAATCAAAACTTGAACAATGCTATAACAAATTTGCAGTAAATACCCCTTTCAGAACCCACCCTTAAAAAGCCTAAATTGTTTAGAATTAGTCAAAGTAAATTTTATTGTCGATCAGATATACACAGCAGTGCAAGCTGAATGCAATTACATTGCTTTGATCCCTGTGCAACATATAACAATGAACACATAGTTTGAATGACAGTAAGACTAATGCACATACCAATAAATGAATCTGGCACTGCGGGGACTAATTGAGTATGCAAGGCTTACTTATCCAAAGTATAAACTTTATTTAAAATCACTCAACTGAGCAAATAAAAACGTCTTAAAATATAAAATGCATTAAGTTTCTCACCGCATTTTTCGTACAGTTGAGACTTCATCAGACCACACCCTAGAAGCAAAATACTAGTGTTTAAATACCATACTTAGTAGCAATCAATTAATTAACTAATTTATCCTTAAAGCAATAAACCCACTATATTCAGATGGCATACACAAATATACAAACTTCAAAATTAATAACATAGATAAATAACTAAAGAAAATCACTATAGGTGTTAATGTCATGCAAGCGGCATAAACTAATAAAAGTTATACCTAATATTATGCATATATTCTAATAAAAATACATAAATACAATCAAAAATACTGTCTTTATATATATAGCTATCTGTAAATAAGTTATAAATACTTCAATAAAATTCATATTAATAATTCAAATACAATAAAACACTAATATAAAAAGTACGTTCAATAAACATTGAACATTACATAATATATAAAACCTAGTACATATTTAATAAAGGAAGATCTCAAAAATAATAGTTTTATAGGTTGGCACCCTTACAGTCTTGCTGCTCTTAACTTTAGTACTGCTATCAACAATATAATTTCATTCTTTCCAGGAATTTCATTAGCCTGCAGAGCTATCTGCCAATAAGTTTCCCTATATTCAATACTTTCCTCCCAGGGTTCTCCCCATTATTCATTTCTATAGTCTCCAGGACAAAAAATTAAAATCTAGCCTGTTTACATATTAATGTGTATTTAAACAATGAATTTTTTTTTGTTCTTATGCTGTATCTCTTGCTCATATATTCGTCTCTTTAAAGGCCTTTCAGTCTTTCCAATGTAAAATGCTTGGCAGACTCCACATATAGCCAAATATATCAAATCCATGCTATCAAAATTGTGAAATATTTAGCCTTTAACAGTACATCTCTACCAGGAGTATAAATGCTATCAATATTACTTATATAAATACATTGTGGGCATCTTCCATATTTATAAGTGCCCAATTTTTCTTTCCTATTCTTAAGTATTTGTCTTTTTTCTTTTTTAATTCATATATTTCTTTCAATTCATACCCTTCTTATAAATACATTTTATAGATTCTCCAAGTATCTTCGTTTCATCAGAGAAATTTCTAAACAACTTTTACCACCGTTTCTTTTGTCACGGTGGCATTCTTGTTAAAATGCAAACTAAAAGCCCCACTATAACCCCCCAGTAGAGTTTTTATCCTTTTCTTCTAAGATGTTTATTGTTTCTAAGATCCTAGGGAATTTCTCTTTACTACCCAATATAGGGGAATATTTTTCTTTTCTGCGCTCTAACACTTCTCTAAGAACTTCTTCAATCACCCTCTCAGGGTACCTTCTTTTCAGAAACATCTTTTTAGTAATATGACATTCCATCAGAAAATCCTCATCCTCTGATACCATTCTAGAAGCTCTTATCAGTTGATCTTTTATGATGTTATGTTTCTGTCTATATGGGTGATTGCTGGTGTAGTATAAATATGAATTTGAAAATGTCTCTTTTCTATATAATGTGAATTTAAACTTATGTTTATAAACCACAGAAAAACAGTTAGCGATCTAAACCTCAGCCAAGGAAGTCACTATTGTTTGCCAAGAAATACAGAGTTCTAAGTCAAAAGATGAAAAATTCTTTATTGTAGGTAAGCGCACTACAAAAGTACTTTCCTACAATAAATAATTTTATTTCAAATAATTTTGGAAGTTACTGGCGATTCATTTACACTAACTGTGACCTAAAGGAACTGTTCATTAAACTTACATGTCTAGCATGTGCATCTGGAGCATTTCTCCCCGGGCCTCCGCTGAAAACAGGCTCTGTGGAACCTAGTCAGACATTCCCGGTCAACAAATGTTAAATAAATAAAATAAATAAATGTCATGTATAGTTACATCTAGATAATCCATTTTCACAGTGCTTGTTTTATAGGTAAATGTAAAAAAACTAGTAGACTGCTTTAGAAAATTAACAAATTCTAAAAACATATCCATTGGTTCAGACCTGCATCAATAGGAATACTAGTGTATAGCGACTTCACCTCTAAGATAAACAGAGAAAGACAAAGTTGACTTTGGTCCAACTTAAAAGTTCTTTAGGAATTCAAAAAATCCCAAGAGTCTTTAATGAAATTATTTAATCTTTGTACTAAGGGATTTAATACAGAGTGCAAAAAAGATAGAAATACCTTCTATAAAACTCCCATCTGCTGAAACCATAGGTCTAAAAGATATCAGAACTTGTTTAGTGTGTAATTTAGGAATACCAAATAATATGGCAGTTCTAGGATGGGTGGCAACAGTGGTGCAGCGGTTAGCATTGTTGCCTCACAGCAAGAGGTTCTCCGGGTCGATCCTTAGCTGGGGTGCCTTCTGTGTGGAGTCTGCATGTCCTTCCTGTGGTCACGTGGGTTTCCTCTGGGTGCTCAGGTTTCCTCCAACATCACAATTTGGACACTCTAAATTGGCCCTAGGTGTGCATGCCTTCCATAGAAGGTTGGGCGCTGGACTGGCAACTCGGCACCGTAAAAAATTCTACAGCCAATCATTAGCAGACAGGTGATCTGCTGTAGTGTCCCCTAACTGGGAAAAGCCAAAAGAAGAAGAAGATGGCAGTTTGAGGATGGCCAATGGTCATAAACTAATACACATCATTATTAATATAATCGTTAATAAATAAATCAAAAAATACATCATTTATATATTTGTTTCTTATGAATATCCATCAAGGAAACTAATTTATATTCAACTATATTAGCTAACATCTTTTCAAAGCTCATGATATAATCAGCTTGGTACATAATAACCATAACACTACCTTTGTCAGTTTTCATGTATCTCATCTTTTACTTAACTCAAAGATTTATTTTCATATTTAGTAAGATTGTATAATTTCTTATTACCCTTCTTATTGCATATCTTAATAATATATTTTTCACAGATATCGTGAAACACCAGAATAGCTGATAGTAAAGGGGATTGAAAGTAGAAGGCATTTTTAATTTAATACTATTTACATCATTGTTTTCAACATAAAAATGTGTTGTAAGTTTAGTTTATGACAAAGCAATTTTAAATTCAGTAAGGTTCTAGTCATATCAGCTCATTGACTGGGTAAGAAAGAAAAACCTTTAACAAGCTTAACGGTTCCTTTATAAACCTTTCATTAGTGAAATTGTAAATATTACCAGCTACATGTTTAAAATAATCTGTAGATTCAGTTACAGTCACTTGTCACATTTCCTCATATCTCTTCTCCTGCTGAAGGAACCCTTTCCTCAGTGTGATGGTAAATGCTGCATTTGAGGGTGAAATTCAGGAATCCAACTGTGGGAGGGTACATGATTCACCAATCTTTCTGATTTCCTCAGTTGGCTCACTGACAAAATTATCTTGACCATTGGAGAAAAAAAATTCTTCATTGTTAGGCTATTGAGCTTGAATATTATTTACAAAACCATTAGATGTTGGTCACGACTCCATGTTGTTCACTGTCCTATTCTCCCAAGTGAAGGGAACTGGAAGTGGATATGCAATACATTCTCGGCAGGCATTAATGACCCTCAAAAGTTTATTTTTCTTTCTCTCTATGTTGGTCAAAGCAGATCTATGTTTTTTTAGTGAAAACACCATCATACTCTGACTTAAGTTTTGAGGAAATCAGCTGAGGCACAATAAGTTTCAGTTCATTCCTTTCAGTTAACAGTTGCAATGGCTCAAGTCCAATGTTATTGAAAAAAATCTATTGACTTGGTATAAAAATTGTCTTGTAGATCTAGCCCATTGGGAAATTTATAGATCCATAACCTTTAGGGACAATTTTAGGTCAATGCATTCTCAGAAATAATGATTTTCATGAATCACATTTTGACATTTAATTATTTTTTTCCCAAAGTTTTTAATAAATCTCATACATCCTCAATTCCACAATAGCTGGTATAACTATGAGTGGGTAAACAGACAACAAAGTTATTGGTAAAAAAAAAAAAGTCCCAACCCACTATTACCAGTTGCCGTAACTTCTCTATGTTCATTAATATTAATGATGTTGTGAGAAACATTAGACCTACTACTGGTTATCAGGTATGCCAAACATATGCTGAGACTTACAAAACTTGGTGATTTCTTTAAAAAGATAGAAAAAGAAGATTTGAAACCTTCTAGGGTGTTCTACATGTCCTCAAATAAGGATCACGGATAATTGGGAAAAGAACGTAGCATTAAAGTAGATTTCCCCGAGATCTTCACCAAATTATGCCATACCAGTTTCTTAGTAAATACATTAATAGTACAAAGAAACTAAAAAATAAGAAAAAAAAGATCATCCAAGGCAATGCAGCAATGAAGACAGACTAAGCTAGGACTTTATCAGCAGGGCATTAGAAACATTTGCATTCCCTCACACAAACACACACACACACACACACACACACACACACACATACACACACACACACACACACACACACACACACACACACACACACACACACACACACACACACACACACTAAGGTGGTTAGGAAGATATATGAAGGATCGGAGGAGAATATTAAAGTGAGTGGATTCTTCTATAATAATTTCTGCTTGAGCAGAGGAACAAGGCAGGGATATCTTTTTTCCCCTTTTTCATTTGCATTATATTTAGAACCACTGGCAAAGAAAATAAAGGACTCAGAAATTCAAGGATATGGGGGCGTGGCCAAGGATGAACACAGGATAGCAGCAGATTTCTTCAGCTCCACCAACTTAACTGCACTGACAGGAAATAATTACTTTAAAAATTAATTTATGAAATAATTTTCTTTCTAAATACGTTTGGAATATCAGTTTCTTGAATAATATCTAAAAAAGAAAGAAAATTTCAATAATTTTCCTGTCAGAAAACACCTTGGAAATTTCTCTGTCAGCACCTCTGATTGAAATGAGTTCCAGTAAGACAAATTCTCAGGATTCCAGCATCAAGAAAGAGCTTTAGTCTCTGATATCTACAATTCAGCAACTTACTACCAAAATGGACAAACTGGATACTAAAATTGATAACTTCATAGAAAAAACAACAAAACAAATAGATTTGTTACATCTAGACCTGCAACAACAGAAGACTCAGATTACAGGCATAGAAGAGACTGTTAATGACATGGAGAATAGAATCCAGGAAGAAGAAATTAACAGTGAGTTTTTGTTGAAGAACACACATCTACAAACCAAACTTGATGATCTGGAAAATAGATCTAGGCGCAATAATATTAGGATTTTTGGACTGCCAGAAAATATAGACGGTAACAATATTACTTCTTTTTTAAATACTTGGCTTCCCAAAACTTTAGACTTGTCAGAAGCATTTTCTTTTGGTATTGAAAGAGCCCATAGATCCATATCTAATTTTAACTCTAACAAAAAGTATCCTAGATCAGTTATAGTAAGATTTCTATCATCTTATGACAAGAAGATGGTACTAAAATCTGCATGGGCTAAAGCACCTGTTAAAATTAATGAGGCAACTGTGCATTTTGACAATGACTATTCTTCCTTGGTAATAACTAAAAGAAAAATTTTTCTGCCATTAATAAGAAAGCTTAAGAAAGTACAGTTCAAAACCTACCTTCTGTTTCCTGCCAAACTAAATTCTTTTTACCTGATGGCCCTAGAATTTTTGAAGACTTGGACTCTGCTTTGCTGTATATTAAAAAAATAAGATATTGGATAAAATAGAAGATATGGAATGGGCTAGTCCTTCGTTAAAGAGGATGGCAACAGAAACTTCTTGGAAGACTTCAGAGAAGCAAAAAAGACTAAAAAACAAATGACGTGTTCTATGTTTTTTTTTTTTCTTCTCTTTCTCCTTCACTTTTAATCTCTTCAAATACAGTTACTGCATCTCCAGAAAGCCACAAATATTCTAAAAGATTTATTCAAAGTTATTTTCTGTGTGCAAAGAACTGTCTTTGTTTTATAAATAGTCAAAATCTCTGAGGAACAAATAACAGGCTATCAATCAACTTGTTTCTCTTTGTGATAAAGAGACCCAAGGTTAGTAATTTGATACATTTTCTTTCTCTTCTTGTTTTAAATAATGGCATTCTTTTTAAACTATGCATTTAGTGAGGGGTGGGGGAGGGCAAGGAGAGAAGTATGATGAAAAATATGAAAAAGTGAAATAATAACTTAGTTTTTAAAAAAAATATATATGCTGTTTAAACACTGTTGTTAAATATTATACCATGATTCTATTGCTTATACATGACTACAAATAATATGTCATGATTTAATTATAAATAATTAGAACTAAAATAGTTGTAAATAATATGTTTCATATTTATCTTTATTAATATAAACAGCAAGTAATATTTCACTGTAGATACTCTTTATAGCTTCCTTTTTTCTTTTCTCTTTCTTTTCTCTCTCTCTCTTTATTTTCCTCTCTCTTTTTCTCCCATATAAGTACATTTACATGCTTCTGATAAAACTGATACATGTATATAATAGGATTTGTATAAGAAAATGAATTGGGGCATAAAAAATTAGTTGTAGTATATGTTAATAACTATAGGCTTAGTTTCACTGTCATACAGACTGTAATGACTTGTAAAATACTTTGCGAAGGTTTTGCACTGTTTAGTTTCATTTGTATTGCTAAATGAATGTCAGTCACTTGCATTTATTAAAATTCCCGCCAGAATGTTAAGGGAGACAATTTGGGATATGGGTTACCTCGTGAATAGTGTCCTCGAGTTGTTTTAAAAGATTCAACACTCAGAATACACGCAGAGAAGCTGAATGCAGTCATTTTGAACTTTGACCCCTGATTTCACACTGACACATCGCAGATTCAAGAAGAACACTCTTCCAGGAAGTAGAACTGCTGTAAATGCGACTTTGTGATGAAAAACGAACTCTATAACATTTAAATGTGAGTTATTTTTTATAACAACTTACTTATTTATGATATAATTTATAAAATGTGAAAGTTATAATGATTTTAAATGATTCAGTATGCCATAGTAAGCAAATGAGATATTTTAGAAGGCATAGAAAGTAAAACATATATACATATGTTTTTGAAAGCTTACATGACTGCAACATATTAATGTATGTAAATACTTATGATTTAAACATATATAATGTTATAATTCATTTGACTTATCTAATTGACAAGCATAAGTATCATTATGATTTTATCTTAGAAGAAATTGTCATGTGACATATTTTAAAGCAGCAGTTCAGATATATAAAATACTGATGGCTTTCTTCACAATGATTTAAGTATATCTGGGAATTTACATTGCTATGCAGTATGATTTGTAACCATATCTATGAACTTAAATATTTTATTTAACTGGCAATAATAAGTATGAGAAGAAAGCTTTGATGCAAGTAATTTAAAGTTTTTAAAAACTGTTAACTGCATTTCTATGACAGAGAATAGGAATATTCTAATATATGTAATGTCTGAACCATAATAGCCTAGGTTATTGATTCTAAATGAACATAAGAACTTATTTTTACAAACTTTTAATAAATTAATATGTAGATATGCCCCCCCCCTTTTTTTTTTCCTCTCTCTTTCTCTCTCTTCTTTTCTTTCTCTCTCTCTTCTCGGTTCCCATTATCAAGTTTATCTGAATGCTATTTTGATTATAAATGTATTATACTAAATGGATGTACATAGCAGTATGAATTGTTTCTAAATGTTCCTATTTGTTTATATTATGCTGATTTATAAATTGTTTAGCTTTGTCTTACTAGATAATCTAATTGAAAGAGGTTAACTTTAGTTAATAATAACCGGTATTAAATTGATAAGGTGGCAGCTGAGGTACTGCTGCTTAGGGTAGGGGGATAACTTGAGTGGTATGTGCTACTCAAAGTTGGAGTTTTTAACTCCAGGCTGGGTGCAAGGTTTAATCCTTATATTATTTTCATCTGTTTATTGTTGTTTGTATATAGTTCTGACATCCACATCACATTTTATAAACTCATTGTCACTACAAGCAAAAATGAAGCTTATACAAAATCCCATAAGATTTTCAATAAATACAGCTATATTTAATGGTACACCTAAAGGAGGAGGTATAATATCACTTATTTTGTTAATTGTCATTTTGATTATAAGTTTTATATGTTTAAAAAAAGCCAAATGATTTCTCTAAAAGGAATTTCTTTAAACATTAATGGACTGAACAACCCATGTAAAAGGGCAAGTTTAATGAGATACATTAATTTACATAAGGCCAACTTAGTATTCCTTCAAGAAACACATCTCCTGAAAAAGGATATTGATAAATTAGCCACTAATAAATATACAGTCTTAGTTAGTTGAGAACACACTAAGAAAAAAAGAGGAGTGGCTATTTTATGGAATAAAAGTATGCCCATACCTAAAACTATTAAGTCTTATGAAGATGATAAAGGAATGTTTTGTATGGTTACAATACAAATTAATGGAAAGACATATACATTAATCAATGTATATTGGATACCAGGAATTGGCATTAATACAGTGAAATACCATCTCAATAAGATCATATCATTTTCTATAGGAGATATTATTTTAGCAGGTGACTTTAACTGTATCCTACATGAAAAAGATACTACTACTATAGGAAAAGGAAAATTACATCTAATGCAAAACATTTAAAGGATTTTGTTAATTTATATCATTTGAATGATATTAATAATCAGATAGATTCAAAATCATTACCATACACTTTTTTTTCTAACAGATATAAAACTTATTCAAAAATAGATAGAGTCTTTATTTCTAACCAGATGGTAACAGAATTAATTAATTCTAAAATCATTTCGTGTCCTATATCAGATCATAATTCAATTGTCTTTGAGTTTATGATAAAAAGTACTTACAATGTTCAGATCAAAAGGATACCAGCATACTTAACTCAACTAAAAGACTATAAAGATTATATACTTTCAGAAGTGCAACATTTTTTAGACATAAATAATACTCCTGAAGTTTCCATTGTTTATGTTTGGGATGCTTTAAAATCATACCTATATGGACAAAGTATCAGATGGTATAATAATAAAAGGAAATCTTGGGACAAGGAATTATTAGATATACAAAGTAAATTAGACTCTTATAAGCATAATAATAAAGAAAATATTATGGACAAAAAAGTCATTGAAGAAATAAATAAATTAAATGAGAAATACAAAGAAATTTTAACTCATAAAGTTAAAATAACATTAGAGAAATACAAGTTTCTGTTTTACTCAATAAGTCCCAAATACTTACATAGACTTAAAAATAAAACAAAAAGGCTGAATAAGCAAAATCATATCAAAGAAATTTTCTCTCCAAGGAAAAAGAAGAATGTTTCTAGTCTACCAGAAATATTAGATGAATTTAGAAATCACTTTCACAAAATTAATCATAATAACATTAACATGGAGCCTAAAGATAAAATAAAGAAATTTATAACTACAAACATGAACAAAAAACTTAATAAACAACAGACTAAACTATTGGATAAAAATATTTCATATACAGAGGTTGTTACACAAATAAACAAGCTTAAATCAAATAAAGCACCAGGTAATGATGGTATTATACCTGAGATCTATAAAATTCTTTCTAAAAGTACATACTCATTAATACATAAGGTTTTTATTTTGGCCCAAAATGAGTTAACAACTCCCCCATCTTGGCAATACACATTTATTTCGCCAATTTTAAAATCTAATAAAGACCCAACTAGATGCACTTCATATAGACCTATCTCATTACTTAATGTTGACTATAAAATGTTTATGAGTATGTTTGCTGATAGACTAAAGACAATCATCCCAGGCATTATAGATATAGACCAGACAGGCTTCATTGTAAATAGAAATACTTTTGATAATATAAGGAGAACTTTAACGTTAATTGATTTTGCAAATAGGAGAAAGAAAGATTTAACACTTATTAGTCTCGATATAAGTTCAGCATTTGATTCAGTAAGTTGGGACTACTTGTTTATCTTACTGAAGTGCACAAACTTCTCAGATGCATTTGTAAATCTAATTGAACATCTATATAAAGGAGCACTGGCTTACATTAAGATAGGAACATATATCTCACAAAAAATACCCATTTTAAAAGGTACAAAACAAGGGTGTCCACTCTCTCCATTGTTATTTACTTTAATAATGGAGCCTTGGGCTAATTTGATCAGAAACAGTACTGATATAGAAGGATTTGATATAGATGAAAATACAATATCTAAAATTCAACTTTTTGCAGATGATGTTCTAATTACATCAGCAGGATCTAATTCTACTATGCAGTCCTTATTTGATAAAATGATGAATTTTAAAAATATTTCTGGTTTAATATTCAATGAAGAAAAAACTAAAATATTACCTATATATACACGAAAAAATGTCCTCATTAGTGATTTTAGTAAATATATACCCAACTCAGGTCAGATAACATACTTAGGTATAATATTAACTAAAGATATCAAATCTATTATACATAATATTTATAGTACCTGTCTTCTTAATATACAAAATCTTTTTGATAGCTGGAATAATATGTTTTTTACTATGGAAGAGAGACTTGCAATTATTAAAATGATAATATTCCCTAAGATATTATACTTAATACAATCAATAATACTCCCACCTACAAAAATAATTATTAAGAAATTGAATTCACTAATGTTAAATTTCTTATGGGCACCTAATAGACCTAGGATTGCATTAAAGAAACATACTAATAGCTGGTCTCAAGGGGGCATTTCATTTCCAGACTTTAATTTATATACTATCTCTTCTATTATAAAAGTTATTACTTTGTTAATAGATCAGTCATACGTTGCAAAATGGAAAGCTTACTGGGAACTAATTAGCATTCACTTCATGAAAATCTCTTTAACACATAAAAATATTATTGTAAATAATCCCATGTTATGGTTACTAAAAGAATTTTGTACTTCACCTATTACACCAAAATATATACAGGGGCGGCTCGTGGCATAGGGCTGCCGGACTGCAGCCCCCTCAAAAATAAAAAAAGAAAGAAAAAAAAATGAAAAATAAAAAAAATGATTTTTTCAAAATTCACGGACTTCGCGCATGCGCATAGACCGAGTCCCGACTACTGTCGGTCTATACGCATGCTCAAGGCAGTCCGGCCGTCCCCATAGGGGGACACAAGGAGACGTCTGTGCACTTTTACAGTGCACAGACCCGCCAGGATTATGGGTCGCGTCCGGACTGCAAGAGGAGCAGCAGGGACTCGGGACAGAGCATTAGGGATCTCGTCGGCGTCGGGATGGAGCATTGGGATCTCGCGGGTCTTCAGTATTGCGCGGGAGTTAGCTGGATGTATTCAGGTAAGGTGCCTTTTAATTTACAATGTTTATTTGTGTGTGTATGGTGCTTGTGCTTTACTAGAGTTTGTGTGTGTGTGTGTGTGTGTGTGTGTGAAAATGCCCCAGGTGCTTATGGTGGTGTGGTAGGGAATGCCTCAGGCTTGAACCCTGTACCCTGTATGCAGGTGTTAAAGACTTGAGTTCCCTACCCACCACCATTTGTAAAAAAATTTCAGATTTTTGCCTCATATTCGATCTGATCTGTTCCTCATAATATCTGTGGTTTGTAAATGTTGCAATGCTTGATATTTGATGGTGTAGTAGTAGCATTGTTGCCTCACAGCTGCAGGTTCTTGGGTTTGATTCTTGGCTGGGGTTCCTTCTTTGTGGGGTCTGTATCTTCTCCCTGTGTTTGTGTGGGTTTGCTTTTGTGTCCTCCCATGTTACAAAGACATGTCTGCATTATTTCTTCCTGGGCCTCTGCTGAAAATTGTTTATTTGTTCCAAGTCAGACTGTCCTGATTAAAAAATGTTAAATAAAATTGACAGGCATTTGAATTTCAGACTTAAGGGTTTCTGAATGTTTAATTCCTTGCGTATTTGATGGTGCAGTGGTAGTATTGTTGCCTCACAGCTATAGGTTTTCTGGTTTGATTCTTGGTTGGGGTGGCTTCTGTGTGAGTCTGCATCTCCTCCATGTGTTTGTGTGGATTTGCTCTGGTGCCCTGCCATTTTACAAAGACGTGTCTGCAGTTTTAATCCCTGCTGAAAATTGGTTTTGTTCTGTCCGCAGTAAAATTGACAGGCATTTGAATTTCAGACTTCAGGTTTCTGAATGTTTAATTCCTTGCATAATTGATGGTGCGGTGGTAGTATTGTTGCCTCACAGCTATAGGTTTTCTGGTTTGATTCTTGGTTGGGGTGGCTTCTGTTTGGAGTCTGCATCTCCTGCCTGTGTTTGTGTGGATTTGCTCTGGTGCCCTGCCATTTTACAAAGATGTGTCTGCAGTTTTAATCCCTGCGTCTCTGCTGAAAATTGTTTTTGTTCTGTCCGCAGTAAAATTGACAGGCATTTGAATTTCAGACTTCAGGTTTCTGAATGTTTAATTCCTTGTATAATTGATGGTGCAGTGATAATATTGTTACCTCACAACTATAGGTTTTCTGGTTTGATTCTTGGTTGGGGTGGCTTCTGTCTGCATCTCCTCCCTGTATTTGTGTGGATTTGCTCTGGTGCCCTGCCATTTTACCAAGACGTGTCTGTAGTATTAATCCCTGCGTCTCTGCTGAAAATTGTTTTTGTTCTGTCCGCAGTAAAATTGACAGGCATTTGAATTTCAGACTTCAGGTTTCTGAATGTTTAATTCCTTGCAGATTTGATGGTGCAGTGGTAGTATTGTTGCCTCACAGCTGTAGGTTTTCTTGGTTGGGGTGGTTTCTGTGTGGAGTCTGCATCTCCTCCCTGTGTTTGTGTGGATTTCCTCTGGTGCCCTGCCATTTTACAAAGACGTGTCTGCAGTATTAATTCCTGCGTCTCTGCTGAAAATTGTTTTTGTTCTGTCCGCAGTAAAATTGACCGGCATTTGAATTTCAGACTTCAGGTTTCTGAATGCTTAATTCCTTGCAGATTTGATGGTGCAGTGGTAGTATTGTTGCCTCACAGCTATAGGTTTTCTGGTTTGATTCTTGGTTGGGGTGGCTTCTGTGTGGAGTCTGCATCTCCTCTCTGTGTTTGTGTGGATTTGCTCTGATGCCCTGCCATTTTACAAAGACGTGTCTGCAGTATTAATCCCTGCGTCTCTGCTGAAAATTGTTTTGTTCTGTCCAGTAAAATTGACCGGCATTTGAATTTCAAACTTCATGTTCTTCAGAATACATAGTAGCACAACCTTTTTTTCTAGCAATTTTCTAAGTTTATAAGATGAATATTTTAAATTTGTCTCTATTTTTGGGACTGTATTCCCCCATTATTGGCTTCGTCCAGGTTTTTGTGCTAAGGTTGACAGCTATGGCAAGAACTGAATTCACTGAATATGGACTGTAGAATTGTGCATATTTACTGATAAAGGTGCACTGTAGAATTGTGCATATTTACTGATAAAGGTGCACTGTAGAATTGTGCATATTTACTGATAAAGGTGCACTGTAGAATTGTGCATATTTACTGATAATGGTGGACTGTAGAATTGTGCATATTTACTGATAATGGTGGACTGTGGAATTGTGCATATTTACTAATAATGGTGGACTGTAGAATTGTGTATATTTACTAATAATGGTGGACTGTGGAAGTCTGAGTAGACTTTTTTATGATAAATGTTCTCAACTGGGCAGTTTTGCCATTATGGGTGCATATGTTTTGTTTCATTGCTTACTGGAAAAATGTTCAAAACAAATTTAAAACACCCTCTAACAAGTGTACTGTATTGTACAAGGAATATAATTTTTAGTACAATGAGGAAGGTGTATCAAAGAGCACATGTATGTTTCATATGCAAGGGCCTATGATTCAAAACAGCCCAAAATTAATCTTTATCTGCCACTGGCAAAATGTATTTTCTTTGAATGTGGGTTTCAATGCTGTTTCAATGAATGTGAGTTTCAAGGGCAGAGAAGTTTTAATGCTAAGTTTTCATTGTGAGACTGCATTGCTTTGTTTAACAGATGATTTAATGTTTGTGCTGTAAAATACAAAATAAAACTTTCAAATGAAGTCCAATCATTGAAGTAAAGCAGTATGCACATTAGTGTTTATGGTAAATGGAGTGAAATAGCCAAGTAATGGTTAATTGGAATGGCTGCAGAGGCTCCAGTTCAACCATTATTTTGTCAGGGGGGGGGAAGGGCAGCAAACTCAGACAGGCCCAGCTGAACTATACCTCCCAACTGTCCAGATTTTCAAAGAATGAATAGATTTTTGCTTCTTATTTTTGGTTTGTTGTTCATAAAATTTGTAGTTTTAATTCCTAAATGATTTGCCAGAAGTCACTAAATAATAAGTTTCAGACTTCATATCCTTCATAAAATGCATGTTAAAGTAAGAGCCGTTCTATCAACTGTCTCAATTTATACAAGAGCAATTTTAGTACTGTTTATATGTGCCCCCAATATATTTGGCCTTGTTCAGATTTACTGCATTAACAGGTTGAGAGATACATGCAAATAAATTGCTTTATAGAATTAGGCATAGCCAACCTCTCAACTGTCCCCAATATTTGGCTCAAAATGTTGCTCTTCCACCTAATAATCCCTCCAAAAATAGCAATTTTGGAAGAAAACATGGAGGGTTTACAATTAAGAAATAACTGTAATAATCAAAGTTATAGATTACTTGAAATGCATGTAGATTCTTTTATTTTGTCAGCTGCTCAAGGTAGCAGTACTAATATTAAAGTGTCCCTTCTTTGACAGGTAGAAGCTGTATTGTGTGTCTATTTTATATTTTTGCATCACATTTTTGGTCCATTTTTCATAAAATTGTGTTTTTTGGCAAATTAGTGACAAATCACTAAAGACTGAAGTTAGAAAATGACAGACATTTGAGTTTCAGATTTTATACCCTTCAGAAAATTCATACTAATGCAAGACCTATTCTATTATCTTTCTAAGTTTATTAGAGCAATATTTAAAAATTGTCCTTATTGTTGTGCCTTTGTCGCACTTCTGTGTATGGCTTTGTCCAGATTTCTTGCTCTTGAAGTTGAGAGGTATGAAAAATGTGTCAGGGCCATCACAGTCAGCCAGAGAGATTTCAAATTGTGACATGCTTGTTGCACCCCACTCCCCCATGTAGTGACTCTGGATGTGTCCAAGCAAGGCAAGGAGTAGTTGTATCTACCTTGGATGGGGAGGACACACTGCATAAGTACTACAGTGGCTTTTCATCTGTCCTTGATTTTGCAGAATGGTCTGGTTTCTGTCATATTTTTGTACTGTTGATTTATGCTTATTACTCAAACTGCCTGTTGCTCTGTGTTTAAGTAGCAATGCTTTAATGACCATAAGGTAAGCTTGTCTGACATCGTAAGATGCAAGTAAGCTTTAATAAGCATACTGTTAAAGAATTGCCAACATTGAAAGCCTTTCTGTTGTTGCCATGCAGAGAATACTTGACTAGATAATGTATAAGCCTTGGGTATTAAAGGACAGGATTCCATTATTTTAAAAAGCTCATTACACTTGTTGGAGACTTCCAGTCATCTCTACAGGCTTTACCCGTAAACTAAACAGAATGCCAATCATGTGTGGTCCATAACCTGTACAGTAATCCTTTAAGCAATGTATCTTGAGCTTGTTTCTTGTTTGCTTTTCAGTTTTTACTTTTATCATGTTTTCCCCATGAAACAAGTTGTCAGGCAGCAGGTCTTTTTTGGATAAGAAACATTTTTACAAGTGGGGCATCACATAGATTTCTACTTTCAGCATGTTGCTTGGTACTTTAATAAAGCTGAATATATTATAATTAGAACTGCAGTGCAAGGAGAAGTGGTTTGAGTTGAGTGCTTCTGGTTTTTCTTATACTTGATTTTGACTGACATTCCAGTAATGTATTTAAAAAGTAATTTATTTTTTCATGCCTCACAACCTTTTGTTTCCATCTAGATATTAAGTAAGCTGTCATGCAGCCAATGCATTGAAATATTTTTATTCTTCTACACTTATTTTTGTCTTGATTGGACTTTCATAATGATGGTTTGCCACCCAGGGCAGCGTATTTAATTAAAGTTAGTTTTTTTGTGGTTTTGTGCATAGCCCCTCCCCTTTATGGTTGACCACACCCCTTCCCTTTGACCCCGCCCAGTCAGCGTCTCCTGCAGCCCCCCTGTGATTTGAAGTCACCAGCCGCCACTGAATATATAGTTAGTTACCCATTAAACATTATTATCAGTTATCGTAATTTTATATTCATGCATCCTAAGTATAAGGAATGGAATTTTATTCTATTTCCTATAATGTATATACAAGGTATGCTTTTGTCAACCACTTCTGAAAGAACTCTTTTAGTCACAGAAAATGATCTAAAGTACTGGTATCAGTTGCTATCTGATAATAAAGTAAAAAATGTAGACTTCTTAAAACAAGAATTTGATCTGAGAGAAACTTGTTGGTTAGAAGTTCAGACCTTTAGACAACATCTTATTAATAAAATTGATTTAATGTCTATAACAGTTAAAGAATCTATTCCAATACTGATTGATTACTTGATATTAAATTTACAACATAAAGTTTCTGATAAAGGTAAGCTTTCATACATACATAAAATTATCAGAGAAGAAACTTATTACAGTGTAGATACCTATTGGAATTATTTCACTTCCATTAATGGTGAATCACCAAAACAACAAGATAAACAATATATATTGGAATCTGCTTATAAAACTACTTCTTCCATTATTTGGAGATTTTTTACTTGGAAATTTTTACATAGATCCTTCTATACACCTTTGATGATGAATAAAATAAATAATAAAGACAACCTATGTAAAAGATGTAATGTAGAAATTAATGCTGATTGGGCACATATGTTTTATGACTGTATAAAATTGAAGGAATATTGGAAGTTAATCAATGATTTTTTGCAAGCCCTTTTTACAGATAATTTCATTATTTCTAAATCACTTATATTATTCAACACTCCTGTTCCTAAAAGTGTTAAAAAAGTTAAGCTTCCCTTGTTATGGTCTATTCTAGCAGTGGCTAGAAAAATAATAACCAGAAATTGGATTTCAGATACTCCTCCTTCGTTTAATGAATTTAAAAATGTTATGACTGAAGTGTGTCATATGGAATTGATGACAATAAAATCAAGAACTACTAGAAAAACATCTTATTATATTATATGGGATACTTTACAAAATCTGTTAAAAAAATCTTAGCTTCAATAGCATGGTATTTTAGTTTAATTAATTGATTTGATTTGTAGTGGATGTCTTTGTAAATACTTTGGTTATTTTATTGAATGTTATAACCATCTCTATTTTAATTACTTGTATAAAATTGCTATGATATTTATTTTGTATGTTAAAAACAATAAACTTGTTTTAAAAAAAAAAGAAATTCAAGGATATAATTGGTATGGTAGATGAGAAAAACTGGCTCTATTTGCAGATGATATTATTTTATATCTGATAAAATCAGAAAAGAACATTACAGTATAAATTATGTACTCACACACAAATTGGTTCAGCAATATCCATATTTATGGGGCCATGGTAAAATGAAATATTTAGGAGTATGGATTAAAAATGATTCTGGTGTGGTAGCTAAGGTTATAAGGGAAGAGACTAAAAAGATAATACAAAAACTGAGAAATTGGAAACTCCATTATATGGATAATAAGATACAAGCAGTTAAAATATTTTAGTCTTGTACACACGCCAGGTTTATTTTTATCATTCAGAGGAGAAGTTGTGGATAGCAATTAATAAAGACCTGAAAATTTTTATGTGGGAGGGAAGAGGGCAAGAGTCAAGTGGGATAAGCTGATTCTTCCAATAGAGCAAGGCGGACTAGGATTACCTGACTTTAAGGGGTATTTCAGAGCTACACAGTTAAGGCTCCTATACATAGCACAAGCAGAAACCTATCATTCAAAGTAGAAAGGGATGGTGATGCAACAGAGGAAAAGCTCAAGAAACAAGGAGAAACTGGGATTTTGGATGCAGATCTTTAAGGAGAATAACAATAATACAGAATATTATATTGATAAAGTAGCAGAAAGTATTTTAAGAACAAAGGCAACACAGGCATGGAGAAAGATTCTACTGATAGGGATAACTGCAATTAGAGATACATACAATAGGCAAGAGGAGTCTGGAATTTATTGGAGAAAACTGGCAAAGGAACCAAGGTATTGGGAGCAAATAACTAGAGAAGGAAAGATAATAGAATAGGAAGATCCCAGTAATTTATATGGACTGCAGGTTATAGATTGCCTTCCCTATCAAGGATTGATATCAGAGTACAGGCAAAGAGAAAGAAATTGGGGGGGGGGGTCATAAACAAAAGACCAGCACTGGTAGAGTTCTTATTAGAATCTAGAAGAGAAGCTGCTGTTAAAAAAGGAATAATTAATAGATCATATAAAATATTGCATGATAACTATAAGAATCAATCAGAGGTTAGAAAGGATTGGGAAGAGATATTGGATAAGCAATTCACAAAGAAACAATGGGAAGATATATGTTTGTCTCCCAAATATGTAACAAAATCTAGAAGATTTAGGATTTTTGCTTGGAAATGTTTACATATATATTTTATACCCCAAATAGAGTTCAGAGAATTTTTCCTCAGGTAGACAGCCAATGTTTAAAGTCTGATGTGGAAGAAAAGGGTAATTGGGAGCATATTTTCTTGGAGTGTAATGAACTGGCAGACTTTAAAAATTCCCTGCAGACTACTCTTTCAGAGATGCAAGGAGGGAAAATTGGTGCAACTAGGGAAATTATTTTTCTGAGCTATGATACAGAATCAGAATTGTCTAAATATAGTAAGGCCTTGCTGAGTGTAATTATGGTGGCTGCCAAAAAACAATTACTAAAAAATGGAAATTAAAGTCTAAACCAACTGTACTAGAAGTAGTGACTATAGTAACAGAGATTAAACAACTGGAGTTGGGATCTTTAGAAAATGGTAGGAACAAATTACATAGGAAAAAATGGGAGTTGTGGAAACAATACATGCAGGGGAGGAATGAGGTTTAAAAGGAGACAGAATATGAATGAGTAATGTTTGACTGACAATGATTGGGTAGACTATAAGTGATGTATAATGTATGTAACTAAAACTTGTGTCAGTATGTTTTGTGACGTAAAATGCTTGCAACTGTGATTATGAGACTATCGTTTGTTTTCATTTATATAAATGTATGCTTGCCTATGTCATAAATGGTAATTTAATAAAGATGTTTCTTGTTTAAAAACAGCTAACCATTACAGAACACTTCAACCACAAAAGGACATTCAACGTGTTAGAGAAATAATTATTATACACAAAATGCATATTAACTTACAGTTTCTACACAAATAAAATATTTAATGATATGTAATATAAGTGCATAGTTATGTAAACCACAGTTATTTATTGTAGTTCTAAGTGTTTCACAACTGCATTCTAATATTAGACTGCAAAGTATATTAACAGATGACTGAAGGTAAAGAAAATGCTGAAGGGGTTAAGGGATGTACTATTATCTACAGAGTCTGGAATGCCCATGAAGGGAGTAAAGTACATAATGTGAAAGAGATTTTGTTTTATGTGAGCACAGACCTTCCCAGGCTGGGATGGGTAGTTACAAGGA
Source organism: Protopterus annectens (assembly GCF_019279795.1). NCBI lineage: Eukaryota > Metazoa > Chordata > Ceratodontiformes > Protopteridae > Protopterus > Protopterus annectens. Next base: position 1,202,965,598 of record NC_056735.1, read on the forward strand.
ATGTTGGGGAGATAAAATGTTACTGGTACTGAAATTTACAAGGTCGAAAAATAAGAGTGGTTACCAGGCCAGGTGGCTTGTGTTTTTCTAAAACATCATTGTTACTAAAAACATGATTGTTAAAAGTGCTCACATTAAGTGAAAAGCATGAGGGTCTGCATAGACCCTATTTGTTAAATAAAATGAAACATCACAATTCTGCAAGCATGTTACTGATGACAAAATGTATACAAATTTTATATTTTTGCTGTGTGGTGAGACTGACTTGGAAACATTGTGAAGGCAGTCTCCCAGCACTGACATATGTGGTTTAAATAAAGAGGAAATGTTTTGCACATCCTGAAGAGTTATTCGTGACACAAGATTGAAAGGTAATTAATGTTATTTATGTATATATTAAACTGCATTTTAACAAACAACTGTCATTTCATTCCACCAATATCAGTCAATATTCACAATCTCAGTAGTAGTAAAACTCACCTCAATAATTCCACATTAAAGAGATCTGTAACTAACAAAGAGGTTGCTGCTGGCAACCAGCTTTACATTTCAGTGTTTTGTGTACAAATTCAGTGCCTGGTGCTCTCTAAGAATAAATTTCCCATGTTACATTTTAAAAAAATGGTAAGCTGGTAATACTGCACTAGGAATGGCTGTCAAACCAGCAACAGGTTCATAGTTACTAGGCATCTCATCCAAAGGAAGACACATTCAGGAGTGCAGCACCCCCATCAACCCCTTTAAAGATCACTGTAATATTTTTCCAAAATATTCTTTGGTAAAAATGATAATTCTCCAACCAGGAATAAAACACAAGCTAAATAACTACATGAATCTATGAATCTGTAGTGCCCAACAAATGACTGATACCAGCTCCAATGAAAACAAAGCTGACATTGGTCGTTTATTGGGCACTACAGGTTCATGTGGTTATTTAGTACATGGTATGGTAGTAGAACTTCAGAACTAAAACCCAAGGCATTCAAACTCAAATATATCAAAGTTTAAACCATGTTATTAAATAATTAATGTGATCATGTGATCAGTTACTTAAACTGTAGTAGCTATCATAAAAATGTTGGTTAAATCAGCTACTTGCTGCACTATTAAAACCTATCAATATCAACAATGTACTATCCCTAAGAAACACTTCAAAGTAAACATCTTTCAAAAAACAACTACTGTAAAAGACACATGACATATTAAACATAATAATGTTTTAAGTTTTAATACTGAATTAATTGAACAAGTTTCATTAAGACCCAGGGAACTTAAGGTGTTTAATCTTAATTGTTGTATTAACTCCTTTCTATTTAAGTGTTCTTTCATAAACACCCCTAGGTTCTTTTACTACTTGATCAGTAATAACAAAACCAAAATTTACCCATTATTACCAAGTACATGTTTACTCAGGGCATTAATCAATTTCCTTTTCTTGATACCTAGCAAGTGTTTGTATACTCTTTCTTTTAGTTTCTTTAACATTTTTCCAACATAAAATGCTTGGCAAGAGTCACACTTTGCCAGGTAAATGTTTGTTCTCACACGGAGAGCAAACGTAGCTGATGTTCTGGTTGACTTTTTGCAAGAAAATTAAATTTAGCTTTTTGGTTTACTGAAAATGATAATGTTGCTGGTAACAATTTGAAAAGATCCGGCTGTTTTAACCCACCCCTCAATCATTACGTTCAGACATTTGAAAGAATGTGTAACTTGGTTTTAGAAATATTTTGGAACATGAGAAATCTTTCAAGTTCACAAATTTGTCTAAAAATGAAATGCAAATATTGAATGAGTTGATTTTTGATAAATCTATCTGAGTGACGAAACCAGATAAAGGAGGGGGGTTGGTAATTAATGGAATCACTGAGTATAGCAGTAAAATGAATAGTGTATTGGATGAAGTCTTGGGTTTCATAATTCATTTTAGAGGAACTAAACCACTTAACTCATGTTTTTCATTAATTTTAATTAAAGTTGTTCATTTTCATTGGAACTGGTGTTAGTCGTTTGTTGGGCACTACAGGTTCATGTGGTTATTTAGTACTTAGTGTGGTAGTAGAACCCACAGCCTTCTGCATTTGCATTAAAGGCAAGTATGCTGTCTTGTGTGCCACTAACACTGCTTTCAAAATTTGTAGCACAAACATTGATGATGGCCATTTGCTAAACAAAACAGCTACACATTGAACACAGACTTAGTAAGAGCAGCAGTAAACTTTTATTTCCTTGAAACTTAACATTCCTTAAAATTGTACAGAAACTCAACATTCTTTAAAAATATACAGAAACTCAATAGTCTTTGAAAATGCACTAGAACTCAACATTCTTTGAAAATGCACAGAACCTCAACAGTCTTTGTAAATACACTGAAACTCAAAACACACACACACACACACACACACACACACACACACACACACCAAAATTCAGAACTGCAGTTCGCTCATTGGAAGACACAACCTGTTGTTAGTGTCATTTGTCTCCATATCAGAATGGCAATTCTCTCATCTGTTAAAAATTCTGTGCTCTGCTCCAGTGTTGAAAATGTGCTGGCATCTTTAATACAATGCACACACAAGTGCTACACTAAGGATACACTCTGCATGTTTTGTGGCAGTCCCCAAGCCAGTGGGGCCTAGACATCTACCTAGGCCACCTAGTGCTGGATCTGGCTCTGAGTTTCACCCTAAACCTTTGCAAGTCCCAAACTGTTCCACAGACAAGGATTCTCTTTTTGGGGGCCCTCATATATTCTATGCAATGGAAAGCCTTCCTCCCCAAGACAGGATATCTTATCTACCTGACAAGCTTGCTAGCAAAGGACAAATCTCAGCAAGATAATTTCTGAGGATCTTGGGTTACATGGCATCCTGCACAGTCATGATCTCCCTTGCAAATCTAAGTATGAGAAGGCTTCAGTGGTTTCTAAAGAATTCTTGGGAACAGTATTCTCAGCCCCTGAAAACTCTAGTGCATTTTCTCCCATGCTTTAAAAGGGAGCTGCTATGGCGGAAACACCATTATACAGACTTCATGTGCAAATGTCTGTCTGCCAGAGGCAGACAAGACCATTGCCACAGGTATTTCAGACATAGCTTGGGAAGCTCACCTAGGGTCCATGATGGTGGAGGGCATTTGGACACCAGATCAGGAAAACTGCATATAAGCCAGGAATAGATGTTAGCTGTTTACTTGGCCATAAAAGTTTTTCAACACAGTTTGACCACAGAAACTTTGCAGAATTGAACAAACAGGATCACAACAATGTGGTACAGAAACCAACAACAGGTATCCTTTCCTACCCTGTGTGCAGTGTTACAATGAAAAATTGTCTGTTAGCACAAGAACTAAAAGTAGCACATAACATCCTACATTCTGGGGTAGAACAATACCCTATCAGATTCTTTAAGCAGGCATCTTGTAGACCCCTGATGAAGGGATGCCAAAGAGGGAGATGTTCCTGAACTTAACTTTGCAGTGGAGAATTCCTTCAATAAATCTTTTTGCCTCTCACCAAAACAGAGAACTTCAGAGGTTTTTCTCCAGAACCCAAAAGACAGGGACATAAAAAATATGTGTTTTCATTCAAATGGACCAACTTGTTCCTATATACCTTTCTACCTTTACCTCTGATTCCCAGGGTACTGATAAAGGTCAGGTCAGGTCAGACAAGACCAAGCACGATTCTCATAGCCCCCTTCTGGCCAAGACAACTCTGGTTTTCCCAACTATTGACCCTTGGTGAAGGGAAATTCTACTGTCTCCCACAGGAAGTAGATCTCCTCAGCCAGGCCAAGGGCTTGGCACTCCATATTCCCTTGGCCACAGTCAAACTGACAACCTAGAGGATTGGGTTTTGACACCAAAAAATGTGAGTTGTGCCACAAAAGTGCTAACTGTACTGGAGGCAAGGAAAATCAGCACCAGAAAATCAAACTTAGTAAAATGAAAGAGATTTTCCATCTGATGACACATCGAGTAGAATAGCCCCCTCCAGGCAGATATCATTTTAGTTCTGGAATATTTTTGGGGTCTGTTAAGCCAGGGCCTTCCCTACTCTAGCATCAAGGTGCATGCCTCTCTTCCATATTTTCCTCCTGTCTATTTTTACCCTTATCTGAAGCTATTTTTGAAAGGGGTCATTCACTTAAGGCCCCCCAGAAGGAACCTAGCTCCTACCTGGGATCTCAACTATGTGCTAGAAAAAAATCACCTTGCCCCTTTCTGAGCCAGCAGTATCTGCCACTTTAAAGTTGCTCATTTAGAAGACCACCGTACGAATAGAAGACCACCATACTAATAGCCATCATCTCAGCAAGGAGGGCCTTAGAGCTACAAACCCTTATCAGCCAAGAGCCTTTCAGGAATAGGACAACCCTTAGAACTAATCCATACCCAAGGTGGTATCAGAACTTTTCCTAAGCCAGGCTAGCCACCTTCCAGTTTTCTTTCCTAATCCACAGAGCAAAACAGAACAAATTTTTCACTATCTGGCTGTGCACAGACAAATCAGGTACTATTTAGACAGGATAAACATTCCAAAAAGAGGAGAGCAACTGTTGGTGGCTTTCACAGAAGGGAAAGAGGGCAGACCTGCCCCCCCCCAAAAAACAAATCTCCAAATGGATAGCTATTTGCATTAAGTTCTATTATACTCACTGTGATGTCCCCACTCTGGGCAAGTACTCAAGGAGTCTGAATCCTCACCAGTGACACTAGAGAGGGATGTTCACTTGGAAAGAAATGGATATACTCAGTATTTCCAGATGCAGACCTCTCTGCTTCAAGCACAATTTCCCTTAAAAGCACACAGGGAACACAGTCAGCATTGGTCTAGATTTTTCTCTCTCTCCCCTCCCTTCTTCCCAATAAGGCTCTCCACTGGCACAGCTACAGAGTTAAGTCCTCAGCTGAGTGCCCAAGCCAAGTCCTCCACCACTCTCTTTGTGAAGTCAGTGCTTCGTGTCCCTGCTTCAAGTAGCTGACACATGCACACACAGACAACATATTAGGAGTTTTGATTTTCACACACGTGGTAAAGACTGGCACAGATTTAACTGCTGTGCCCCCTCCTGCCCTGACTATAATGTAGTTATTGCTGCCACCAGGCACTACAAAGCCAGCTACCTAAAGCCCTTCCAAGGGTACCCAATTATACCTAGTGAAATTAATATTAATACCAATGGTAATGTTAACCAAATAGCAAGGCTTTCAAGAGAGGCCAGAGTTATCACCAAATAAATATATGCAAATACTCTCTAAATTTAAATATTTTTTGGAAAGGACCAGCCACAACGAGAAGTTTAATTATATTTAATAATAAATATTAAAAGAGCATGAAAATACTAAATATCTATTTACAGTAAATACCAGAGTTTCAAACACAAGAAATATTAAAAAAAATAACAGCTGGAAAGATTCACTCATTTACAGAAAAACAATACTTAACTATTCTCACTGTATTTTCCTGACTAATCTAAAGAGTACTAGTCCCTGGTCACATACTAGCGCAATGCAAGATGAAGTGGGTGAGTGGTCTTCCTCCTTTGTCAAGTTCCAGCAACAGACTGCTCCTGAGACTTCAGTCTCCTCTAATATTAAAACATTATTTCTGTACAGAATGACATCACATACATCTGGTCATCTGACTTCTGGTTCCCATGCAATCCCTATTTCTAGAAGCTGTCAGGATTTACCATCTATGTGTTACCATACACCCAGATAGAGCTTTGCTCAGATATACTGCTGCTCCTGGAAGTTATAAAACAATTTTAAACCTCTAGCCTTCCAGAGTAGCAATTAGCTCCTTACTAAAGACAATAAAGAAGGCTTCCTAATATTTGGTTTCTCAGACATTTTGTCTCTGGCTGCAACCAGAACTGTAAGATACAATCTTTATGGCCTGATCTAATTTCAACTGTTTTTCAAAGTTTCCTGCAGCTGGGTTTTGATTAACTGCTTCTCTTCAGTATCCTCTGCTACAACACATACACTCAAACAGTTACAATAATGCATGTACATTTCTTTGCTTTCCTGCAGAGCACACTGTTATATTTTCAACACAAACAGCTCTACAAACACACTTCCAACACAAGCATCTGTGTACAAATCAGCTTGATATACAAATGACATATAATTCTTTACAAAATTCTAGCTAGCTGTGCTGGCATATGTTACACATCTACTGCCCTACATCACCTGACATGGCTGGCAGTACCTCCTATCAACACACTCGCCATGGAAAACCTCTACCTGGTCATGTCAAAGCCCATTACACCAGGCACAGGGCAGCTACCACTGCCTTTCTCAAAGTTTCTCAAAGTCCCTACCCAGGACATCCTAGAAGCTGCAACTTGGAACTCAGTGCACACTTTAAAAAAACGCTATCACTTAGGTATTGCCTCCAGAGACACAGCAAGGTTTGCTGATGTGATCCTGCAAAACCTGTTTCATAGGGGCCAACAGATTATCTGCCACCCAACTGGTAGCTTTGGGAGTCCCCCAAGAATCAGTATTACATTTTTCTATAAAGAACATACTACAGTTGTGTCACACTTACCATAATTGTAGATGTTTGTGTAGATCAGTGTTGCAGTATAAACCTCCTCCCACCATTCCCACTGTTCATTGACCCCCCCCCCCCAATGCTTGGAGCAAGTGGGGGAGAGCAGATAGCTCCATGCTTCACCATCATTCTCTCTCTTTCTTCTAATGTCTCATATTCACAGTCTGAAACCCAGACATATCCTTAGGCATCAGACTGCCTTTTTACTACCTAGAAAGACCTGAAGTTGGCACAGATGGATGCCCTTCTTATACATATGTTAGGATGTCAGCCTTTTATATACACACACACACACACACACACATATATATATATATAATATATATACGTACACACACACACACACACACACACACATATATATATATATATATATATATATATATATATACATACATGTATACACACATCTATATCTATTTATATATAATATATACACATATATATATGTGTGCATGTGTGTGTGTACATATATATATATATATATATATATATATATATATAATGTAGTAACAAGAAATTGCAAAAAAGTCTGTTTCATTGATTAATCCATTAGATACAACCTGGTTCCATGGGCATAAAGACAAAAATAAATTGCTGTCCTGGGTATGGGCTTCCAACCTTCACACCCAAATTGAACTGCACACTCTTCACTTACTGCGTCTTACCTCTCTCTCTTCCCTAACTATGTCTCTGTCTCTCTCTCTCTCTCTCTCTCTGTGGAACTAATATCTTCCAGTGCCCTTTTATCCACAGTTAACTACCTTTCAGACCAACTATTATTTTTTCACAAACACACACACCAGTGAAGGCTGCACAGTTTTCTTCCTGGCCTAGTAATCCTGCCACAACTCTAAAGCAAGCCAGGGACTCTGAGATACATGATTGCTCTTAAATATGTCAAATATTTAATTCACCTGTTAGTGGTACTGCATGATGCAGTCTTGCAGGTGTGTGCCACCCCATATTGTGAATACTGGTCTCCTTCTTCTCAGATAAACAGTGCACAAATATGCTTATTATACATAAATAATAGTAATAAGAACTTATAGGTAAAGCCACAGATTTTATTTACATAATAAAACCCATGTTAATACATGGTAAAATATATGTAGGTTGGTACACAAAATTAAAAACTGCCAAACACCTACGGGTTCTGTTGGTATATCCATGTCACTTTAAAATGTTGTCATTTTTCATCCTGGTCTTTTTAAAATAAATCACAGCTACTGTAATGTATGTCGTTATCTACATTTTGACTAACATTTGTTGCTTAATTACTAAGTAAAATCTATAAGGTTAGCAGTAGCACCTGCAAAAATATTACAATATATGGCAAGGAAAGCATCAGTAAGTCAGTCTTTAAATGTATTTACTAGAAACTTGGATTCAGCACTGTTGTATGTGTTAGTTAATAAACTGAAAACATTTTAGAGACAAAGAGAATTCCAAAGAACTGTGTAAAAAGGTGTAAATGTCCCTGTTCATCCTGTTGAGACATAAGTTATCAATGCTTTATCCTGAATGTATTATAATATCAATGTATGAGACGTAGTGCAGAAGTCACTGCTTTGTAAGAGGCGAGTCATGTTTTGAACTTCCTGCAAGGTTTACGTCTTCTTTGAGGTCACAGTTAAACTGAAGCATTGGAGAGTTTAGTGCCTTGTTTTGTATTATTTAGTATTTTGTCTTTATAATAAATTGAGTGCTTGCTGCTGTAAAATGAGGAATTATGAGTTAATGTTTTCTGGTTGAATGTGTTAGGGATTCTGGATGTGTTTTGCCATCTCTCTACTGGGTATATATTTGAGGGGATCATTGGACAAATGCCCCATTATAAGGATATTGTAGATATTGTTGATACCATACCACTGCTGGATATTACAGGTATGTGTAATGTATTCTTTTTAAGTGATTGTTCCTCAAACTGATTCTGGATGACATGTTAACGCAGCAGCATGTATGAATTGTGTGTTCAGTGTTGTGGATGACATGTTAACGCAGCAGCATGCATGAAGTGTGTGCTCAGTGTACTTTTGCTTCTGTACTTTTTGTGCTGCTTCTGCTTAAGGAATGTAATGATGTGTGGCACTAGTTTTTTTTTCAAGTTTCTGATTTTAAATGCAGTGGGAGTGAGCAGTTATTTCCACATGCAACTCGGGATTTACATCTTTGGCCTATTTTTATTCAATTTCAAGTTTTGAATTAAATATCTTCAAGTGGAAACATTTTTCTTTACATGTGGGATTTTCTTTATGCTTCATATTCATTTAACAGGCAAACATTCTGTGTGGATTTCTGTTTGGTATCAGTTCTGTACCAACAGCTGACAATTTACGTGTGTGTGTGTGTGTGTGTGTGTGTGTGTGTGTGTGTGTGTGTGTGTGTGTGTGTGAGAGCATGAGTGTAAGAGAGAGAGTGTGTGTGTGTGTGTGTGTGTGTGTCTATCTCTGTGCATCTCTGCCTTTTTGCAGGTGTCTATGCATGCATACAGAACTTGTTGAACTCCAAGATATGCTATCATTCATAAATTGTGTGTAAAAAGTATAGTCTGAACACATCAGGCAGTGATGCAAATGTATATATGTTAATTGCCTTGTTCTTTATTATTATGCCATTTCACACTGATTTTCAAGAAGATGTTGTCTTCTTTTTATTTTGGTATGTATGGAAGTACTGTATCTGAGATGATTGAAAAGATTAATGAAAAGTGGTCTATGAGCTCAGACTACATTTTAGGTATCACTGCTTTTCCTTACGACATCATACAGTTCATCATACAGTTTTGCTTACTTCTAGCGAATGTGCTGTCTTCTACCCTAACATACCACCACTACTAAACAATGTTAATTTAGGCCCATGATGTTTACACAAAGTTAAGGGTTATTTCTTGAAGTACCACCCTTAATGTCCAGTAACAAACCCTGCCCTCTCTCAGTCCATCTCATGTGTCTACTGCTTAAGTGATAAGCACATTCTCAGATGCAGCATAAGTACATACCTTACAAGACTGAAAATGGAGAACAGAAAGAGGCAAACTGAAAACTTCTGCCATAGAGAGGCAATGAGTGGAGGATTAAGGGGGTAATCAGCCCCACATGCACGCAGTCCAACTTACATGCATGTGAAGATTAAATTTGTAATGGTGTTATATAACAACTTTGTATTTATCACTCACCTTGCCTGTAAGGGAAGACTGCTGTAGCCGTAATCTCCCATCCGGTGCATATTAACAGTCTATATTCCCTTTGACTTATTCTGAGCATTTCATTTTTTATTTATTTCTATAATTATATTCCCATGTTTACTAAAAGTTTAGCATTCATTTAGAACCTGTAGTGCACATAGCCATGGGCATGGATGGACAAAAAAGGCTGTCAGTTAATGAAACTACACCCCATCCTGTGTGAAAGCTGCAGGGTGACACATCCTTGAAAACCAGCCAAGTGTTGATTTTAAAACATGTGAGTATCACTAGTTATTGCATGTATAGGCATGTGTCCCCATGGGGTGGCAGTAAATGACTGATATATGTGCTGATCATAGGAGGTTACTAGGCCAATGGCCCTGGGGCCCTTACAAGCCTAGCCAAGAGTTTATCTCCAAAAAAAGAAACCTCAATCAGCACTTGTCACCCCTGTCAATGAGGGACACAGGTGGAACTCCTGGGACAAATTTGTGGTTTTCCATCTACTCATTAAGGTTGTGCTTGAAGAGGGTCAGCGACGTACTCTGTTTGACGTGTATGGGAAGTCTATTCCAGAGATGGAACAGGGACAGATAAGTATGATGATGTGTAAATTTCTACAGCTATATTATGAGGTGATTTTGTACATTTTTTGCCTAACAGCCATGTTGAATTATTTTGGACATGAATGTTGGGGTTCTTCTTGGATATAGAAACTTTGAATGACTCATTTTTACTAAGAAAAGAGATAATGCACTGTTTCTAACCTATGGTTTACGTCCACAAGAGGTGAGAGAACTAAGGAATGGAAGGAAGAGGTTGGAAGCTGTTTTGAAATGAGAAAAAAATAAAACGTTAAAATAATTGATAAGTGTTATATTTGTGACTAGTCATAGAGAAAACATTAAGATAGAATAGCCAGCCTAAATCATTTTTCTTTTGAGGGACTTTTCTCATTTAATTGATTGTGACAAGATGCAGTATAACCAGTGCGAGGAGAAAGGATGTACAGAAAGAAGGTGTGTGAATAAATGCTGGCTGTGTTAAAAAAGTAACACCTCTGAACTGTCAACAGCAAATAGTAAATAATGAAAATGATGGGGGTAGGGATAAAAACATACATGAGGAAGGAAGCAAGATGTTGAGGAGGGTGAAATAGGTGAAGAAGAAACAAAATGGAGGGGGAAAAGGAGGAGAGAGTTTGCATGCAGGAAGTAAGGTCAGGAGAAGTGACTGATACAAAGAAAATTTTTGAATTTCTAGCCAGTGAAAAATCTATTTCTGAGGATCGGGGATTATTTGTACATAAACCCAGGACAAAATAGTTCAAAGGAGAAAGAGCAAAACAAGAAAATTAAAATTTAAAAGTATTGCTCTATCATATCACACTAAAATTCCTTTCTTGGCTTTTTACTGGTCTGAAACATCCTTACTATTATCTTAAAAGTACATATTGTAAATATATAAATGATATATTTATATATATTATATATATAAATTACACTTGCAGAGATTGCTGCTTGCAGCATTAACTTGCTATCACATATAAAGATCTTTATAGACTTTCGTTATATTTCTTATTTCATGCTGCCTTAAAGTTGCTATGCTACTACAGGATAATGGGATGACTCACTGCTTAATACTGTACCTGGAGCTGTAATATTTGCTATTGTATTTTTTTTATATTTCTCTTTCTTAATAATGCGCCACTTCATATTTGTTTATTGTTTAATCTCTTTTCTCATTATTCTTCTACTTTAACACTAATTTTTGTCTATAAAACATTTGTATTCTTCACCTTAAAATAGTACTGCACCTAAATTTGTTACTTTTTTTACTTATTTGTACCTGTAGTTGCTAATATTTTGCTTATGTGGAGCTTTTCTCACTGGGCCTGTACTGAAAATGGACATATATCCGGTTAGACTAGCCCGGTCAACAAATGTAAAATAAAATAAATAAATAAAATAAACAAATAAAGATGATGAACTAATGTTGCCTACTCTGTGTTACACTGTTATTATTATTATTAGTTTCCTGTACTTTTTTGTAGGATGTTGAAAGGATGCTGCTAACTCTGTGTTACACTGTTATTACTATTAGACCCCTGTACTTTTAGTTTAAGCTAGTACTGTACACAATGTACTTTGTAATAATGCACTGTCCCTTTATAATTGTGTTTTTCAACAAGTTGTACATTTTTACAAGCTCACATGTTTTGCTTATACTAACTCCATCTGTCATTTGTGGAGCTTTTCTCCCTGGGCCTCCACTGAAAAAGGACAATTATTGTCCAGTCAGATTTTACTGGTAAACAAATGTAAAATAAAATAAAAATAAAATTAATTTTCCCAGCAGTTAAAATCAACAATTTTAGAGTACTTTCCATAAATGTGAATGTTATTATTAACACTCTGAAAAGAGCAGGGATACTGGAATGGCGTGCCAAATGTGGTGTAGATGTTATTCTGTTAGGGGATTTAAGATTCCTGAAAAGTGAAGAAAGACTAGAAACAAAAATATTGTGGAGAGGAAATATACTAGGGAACTTTGGATGCAAAAACTGGCCTGGAGTGTCTCTCTTGTGCAAAAAACAGTGATAGATATAGATAGATAGATAGATGTTAGTAAGGATGGGAAGGTTAGCTGTTGTGAATGTGAGCTGGAGAGCTGTTGTGAATGTGAGCTGGAGAGAACACGTTTATAGATTTATTGCATCATATACATATACAACTAGCAAGAAAATAGACAATCTTTTTAATCAAATGTTAGACTTATGCAGTAGTTAACATGAAAATTATAACTGCAGGGGACTTTTCATTGTGTTTAAAGGGCAAGATATAAAAAATACAGGAAGTGATAAAATGTGTTAAGTTAGCTGTGTGGAACAAAGTCAATGGACATATAGATGGGGGCCACTTGGATCTAAAATTTATTATTTGTATTATTGGAAGGTTCGGTTGATGGTAATAACAGTTGTGACAAGTTGCTTAGACCGTTTAGCAATATAGCTGGAGGTAATGGAAGAAAAGAAGTACATTCAATTAGGAACAGGAGTACAAAGAGCAAATGAGAAACTATTGGGTGAAACTGGAGAGTGGCAAGCTTTGCAGTCATATAACCATGAAGGACTTCTATAAAAACTGGTCTGAGTGTTGGATCGAACTTAAAAGTTGTGCGTTTTTTTTCCAGTGGAAGGATGATGTAAGAAATGAAAAGAAAGTGAAATATGGGAAATTTAGAGACATGTATTAGAAAATTTACAGAATAATACAAGAGAGTGTTACAACATTGAAAAAGAAATATATAAAAGAAATTGAGGAAAAATTAAGGCATCAATGTTCAGGCAGAAATATTTACAAGGGAGGAGGAGTCTGCATAGTTGGGTAAAATGGTAAAGGAGGATATTAGTATAATGACAGAAATGAAAAAAAATGTAAAAGGAGAGGTAAAAGGATCACAAGACCAAATTGTAAGTAGTGTAGAACAGCATTTAGAAAGTATGTATGAGTATAAGGATGGAAAATGAGACAATGGAGAGTAAAGAAATTTCCAGAATGAGTTAAGGAAGAATTCAAAAAAGACATTACTATTAGTAAATTGGATGAAGTGCTTAAAGTAAATGCTGATTCAGTATCAGGCTCAGATGACACAGGGTATGGAATGTACAAAAAATTTAATGGACTGGCAATTATTTTGTAAATGTACTGAATGCTTGGTTAAAGGACGGTTTTGTTTATGAAGAGTGATACAGTGGGATATTAAAATTTATATGGAAAAAAGAGAAGAAAGAAATAAACAATTGGAGACCCATCACACTAAAGAACACAGATTATAACATTTTTATCCTAATAATACAGAGGAGTGTGGAAGTAAGGATGAGGGATATTATGGAGGGAAGTATGTACAGCATAAAAGTGAAAGGATGTCAAGAATTGCTACTGGTTGTGAAAGAAATTGTGGATCAAGTTATAAGTAAAACGGAGGATTTGAAACTTATGGCAGGTGATATTAGCAAGTCATTTGATAATAAGTTGACATGGGATGTCGTGGAGAAGTATGGACTAGGTAACAGAACTACGAGAGTGTGTATATAAGCATATCAGAATAGTAGGGTGAGTGTTAATGAATGGGTGGCTGAATGAAGCAATATGCATGACGTGGTATAAAAGATGTTTCATGAGTGGTATATTTGCATTGGTGATGAATGAGGTAGTGAGTGAAGTAGATTAATTTTAAGAAAGCTGCTAAACATGTGATATAAAAGGAGGTGGTGATACCAGTTATTTTGACATATCCGGGTCATATAGTTGTTACTAAGAACAATATATGGATGAGGGAAGTTTTGGTTTGTCTGAATGTATGTTTAAAGGAACTGGGAATAACCATAAATAAAGATGAAAGTAAGAGTTTGGGAGATGTGGTGAAACTGTGTGTGTGTGTGTGTGTGTGTGTGTGTGTGTGTGTGTGTGTGTTTTCCAATGAGTGAAGCATCTTTGCTAGGAATAAAATTTGGGGAAAATGATATAGCTATAATGCAATGGGAAGAGTTGATGAAAGAAATATCTCTTCTGTGAAGAACATACTGATTTATGTTCAAGAAAAAAGGTTTATCTGTTGAATTTGGTATTAATGAAAAAATAGTGTATATGTGAAATGTTAATATGATCCCAGTAAAATATGAAAAAGAAATTGTGCCTCTAGTGTTTTCTTTCATATGGGGCTCAGGATTAAACCCACTGAAACGAGGTGTGTTGCATATGAGTTTGTATGAAGGGGAATTGGGATTACTAAATCCATTTATCTATTCTTCATAGGTAGGTACATAGGTTCATAGATAGGTACTAGGCTATTGGCCCTAGGGCCTATATAAGCCTAGCCAAAAGGTACCCTGGGTTTCGCCACCCAAGAAAATTATTTTCCTGTGCCACTGTCAAGCAGAGCCACAGAAGTGATCCCCGGGGTGAATTTCCTATCTCCCATCCACTCATCAAGATTTTTCTTGAAGAGTGCTAATGAGGAGCTTTGTTTGATATAGATAGGTAGTTTGTTCCAGAGTATGGGAAGTCTCTGGGAAAGGAATTTATCCCTCTAGCATGTTCTGTTTATTGTGGTGACAAGGTTTAGGTCCCTAGAGCATGTAGCTCAGAGGAATTGGGATTTCTTTAAGTGGAGCATGTCCAAAAGCTCTGAGTTTGACATAGCTTTGTGTGTTAGGCAGAGATCGCCTCTGAGTAGGCGATATGCAATGGAGTAAAGCTGCAGTTTTTTGAGACAGTCTGCGTAGGGCATCTGTTTGAGGCCTGTAATCCTCTTTGTTAGGTATTTCTGCAGCCTTTCCAGTTGTTGTAGATGTCTTGTGAGGTACATACCAAAAGGGGTGTTGTACTCTATAATGGATCTAATGAGTGATGAGTAGAGTGGAACAATGACCTCTTTTTTCCTGGATGAGAAACCTTTTGTGATGAGGTGTGCCACGTAGAAGGATTTCCTGACTACTGTGGCAATGTGATTATCAAAGGAAAGACTACTGTCCACCTGTGTCCCAAGGTCTCATCACACTTTTGATGTAGTTATGTGGTACTATGTGGTAGTTCATGGGTACAGAGTTTTTACCAAAAGGGATGACAATGCACTTTTTGGCATTGAGCTTGAGGCCATGGCTTTGACACCAGGCATCTGTCTCAGCGAGGCCCTTTTGTAGGATGCCCACATCTTTTGGATTTTTGATTATGGCTCCTAGTTTGCAGTCATCTTTGAACTTTGTTAGCCAAACACCTTCGGTGTTAGCATGTACTTCAGAGAAGTAGATACCAAACAGGAGAGGACCCAGGACTGAACCCTGTGGTACACTGGTCTGAAGTTGGATTTGAGGTCTGCTATTTTCACAGTGTAGGTTATGTCAGTGAGCCAGTTGGCAACCCATCTTGTGACATAGAGATTTATACCTAGTTTAGTGAATTTGTCTATAATTCCAGAGTGGCGGTGGTGTCGAAAGCCTTGGCGAGATCTAGATAGGTTGTGTGAACCACCTTACCCTCATCTATGGCTTTGGTGACTGCTTCAAAGAAGTGCATCAGGTTTAGGAGACATGATCTGCCTTTTACAAAGCCGAACTGGGTGGGGTCCAGAGTTTGGAGATTACCAATGTCATTGTTTATAAGTTCCATGATGATACATTCCATAGCTTTGCAGACCAGGCTCATCAGTCTAATGAGGAGGTAGTTTCTGGGGTCCGTGGTGGCTCCCCCTTTGTGGAGTGGGATAACCACCACTGTGCACCATTCAGTGGGCACATAGCCTGAGGTGAGGCTATGATTGAACATGGTACTTAGGTGGGGTGCCAGTTCATTCTGTAGTGAAGAAAGGAGCCACTTTTGAGATTTTAAGTATTTTTCTTCAGATTATTTGCTAAGTATTTCTGCATAGCTGCCTACTTTGAGCATTTTCTGGCTCTTTAAACTTGATTTCTGCATTAGTAACTGTATTTAGAGCACAACTTAGAGCTGTTTACTGAATTTCCTGTTTGCACTTATTTTTAAAATCTTTTTTTTCTCAAAACTTGCATTTTATCTGTCTCTGGCCTAGCACTCAAGTGTGGGGTCATTACTGCACTGTTATAACTTGTTGATACTTGTGAACCTCTGCTATCTCTGAAAAAAAACAGAAAAACAAAAAAATCTTGCTTTTTTCCCACTTTTCTGAGATTTAAAAAAGTTCAGTTACAGGCTTGCTGTTTGTAAGTTTCTTGGAGGCCACTTTTTGCTTGGGCTAAAGTGAAGTCTCTCTGTTCATCAGTGGCAGTGATAAACATTGAGCAGCCTGCCTGCCCCTGTGGGAGTGGTTACTGAATTGAAACTGTAGTTTTATTGGCCATTTTGGGTCAATTCCAAACTCCTTGATCTTCCTCTCTTAAATCCCTCTTTTGCACGGTTTTGCGCGTTTTTGTGCATAGCGCAACAATGGGCAGCGCCGCCTAATTAGGTTTAAACTATTCCTGGCTCCACAAAGTCTGCTCTTCACTTTTTCCCTTAGAACTGCTCTATCTCTCAATTTAAACACCATATTCTCATTCTAAGGCCCTTCACTGGTCCAAATAAGTAATCTTAGAAGTTAGTACTATTAAACCATAAGCACTACTTACTCTTATGCTCTCTACGATTACCTTGTCCCCTATTGGTCCATCTTAATTCAGTTTCCCTATATTACTCTAGCATGTCCAAAGGTCAGTCAATGGTTTCCTCTCCAGTCCAGCTGGTGAATCTGGGAATTTTGAGGCAATGTTACAACTGTCTCATGTACACGGACAACCCTCTCCTCCTCCAAACAGGTTCAAATATATGTGAGAGATGCAACCATATAGCCAAACTGGAGGCTGAGCTCTCTCATCTCAAAACTGGTGAAACCAGTCAGGAGGAGAAGGTAACCTCACACAACACAATTCCAGTATCACATAGTCCCACCACATCAGCGAACCAAACACATAAATACACAAAAACATACTCGGAGGCTCTAAATAAAAATCTACCTAAGCAACAGAGACCTCCAAAGCAGACATCCAAGCAAACGCTACCCCAAAACAAAACACGCACAACACATAGCCCATAAAGTCAGTGTGCCAAGCAGCCACAGCCCTTAAGGCTGAATAACACACCTGATACTCTTGTACTAGGTGACTCTATTGTCAGACACACTGACGTCCTCCTCACCAGGCTGAATAAAGAGAAGGTCACAGTGAGCTGCCTGTCGGGTGCTAGGATCCGCCACATAACGCAAGCACTCAGGTCACTCCAAAGCCAATACAAATATGACTCAGTCATTGTACATGCTGGTGTGAATGACCTGAGACGTACCTCCCTGGACTACATTAAAAGAGACATAGAGGAGCTCTCTGATCATGTAGCCCAGGCCGGTATGACCCTGACCTTGAGCAGCATCTTACCCTCACCCAGAATGATGCCACAGTACAAAGACAAAATGATCGATTTTAACAATTGGCTAAAATTTCGGTGTCATTCTAAGGGGATCCAGTGTCTGTCAGCCTGGGATGACATGCTCGGCAAGCCACGTTGCTTCGCTAGGGACGGCTTGCACCTGTCACCACTGGGCTTTCTGATATTGGCAAAGGCTCTTGCCACCCCCATAGTGCCTTTTTTAGGCAAGGCTCAAAAGTCAAACCCACCTCCACAGACAGCACAAGAAACAAGAAACTAAGGGTAATGCTCCTAAATGCCAGAAGTCTTAACCTCAAGATGCACGCACTCGAAGCTCTCCTCAGTATGAAGAACATCGATATCTGTGCAGTGACAGAAACCTGGTTCAAGGCTCCAGAGAGCACCCCAGCACTACCAGGTTATACCTCATATCATGCTTTTCGGCCCCAAAACCTGGACCGAACCACAAAAGGAGGGGGAGTTTCCATATTTATCAAGGATATCCACACCTCCAGGTTAGTGGCATTGCACGAAGTATCGTAGACCATCCAAGTGCAACAGTGGGCAAGACTGCTTTTCAGTTCATAGCATGCTACAGACCACCTTCTCAAAGTCAGGAATCCCACTCAGCTTTCCTGAAAACATTGGAGAACATGAAGATCTCTCCGAACACCATTATATTGGGTGACTTCAACTACCTAAACATAGACTGGGAGCACTACTCAAGCCCCAGCACCTTAGCCCAAAGGTTCCTGGAAATTATAAACTCAAATGCTATGGAACAACTAGTCACCACTCCCACAAGAGGGGATAACATACTAGACCTGATCATTACCAACATGGGGACTCTATGCTCCACACCTGAAGTATATCCCTCATTGGTAAGATCAGACCATAAATTAATTTCACTGGATGTCCACATCCCGACCCCACCCCCAGCCCAGAAAACCACAGTGAAAAACTTCTCAAAAGCGAACTTCTCACTTCTCAAAACCGAAGTGGAATCCTTCAAGGCCCCAGGGCCAGTGGAAACTACGGCCCAAACTGCAGAATCCTATATAAACGCATTCTACGGACATCTCCAGGAATGCATGGATCATGCTATCCCAAACAAAACCAAAACCCAAACATCCAAAGGCAGGCGCCCAGTCTGGTGGACCCCAGCCATAAATAAACTGTACAACAGAAGGAGGAAGATACTACATGATAGAGCAAAATCCCTAATAGGGAAGGCATCTCTGATCAGTACTAGCAAAAAATTACGATCCCTCATAAAATCCTCCAAGGCCAGCTTTGAGAAAAAAATTGCTCGGGACACTAAAGACAATCATAAGGCTTTTTTCAGTTATGTTAGGAACCTGGGATGCAACTCCCAGACTTGTTCTGAGTTTATTCTAAATGACAAAAAAATACACTGAACCCACAGACATCGCCAATATCCTGGCAGACAGGTTCAGTGCAAACTTCTCCACTCCCCCCCCCAAAAAAAAAGAGCAAGTATCTATCCCGGCAGAGGGCTGCCTCCCAAACATCTCTGATGCTCAGGTGAAGGCTGCCCTCTCCAAAGCAAAAAACACTGCTTCCATGGGACCAGATGGCGTCCCGGGTTGCATTCTACATGAACTCCAAGAAGAACTAATCCCTCAAATAAAACAGCTGTACAATCTCAGCCTCACTACAGGATATGTGCCCACAGAATGGCGTACAGCAACAGTGGTCCCACTCCACAAAGGTGGAGCCTCTACGGACCCTGGAAACTATCACCCCATAAGCCTGACTAGCTTAGTCTGCAAGGCTATGGAGAGGATCATCATGGAGCTTATAAACAAAGACATTGGGGACCTACAGACACTAGATCCTACCCAGTTCGGCTTCATCAAGGGCAGATCCTGCCTTTTGAACCTGGTTGACTTCTTCGAAACAGTCACCAAAGCCATAGATGAAGGGAAGTTAGTCCGCACAGCCTATCTGGACCTAGCAAAGGCATTTGACACAATACCCCACTCGGGCATCATAGATAAGCTATCCAGCTTAAATATAAACCCCTATGTCACAAGATGGGTCACAAACTGGCTCAAAGACAGAACCCACATAGTGAGAGCTGCCGGAGCCATGTCAGACTCGAAACCGGTCACAAGTGGCATCCCACAAGGTTCTGTCCTGGGACGGCTCTTGTTCGGTATATACTTTTCCAAGGTACAGGCCAACGTGGGAGGACTATGGCTCACCAAGTTCACAGACGACTGCAAACTAGGCGCCATAATCAACTCTCCAGCTGACACAAACATCCTTCAAAAAGGTCTCACAGAGACGGATAACTGGTGCCAGAGCCATGGTCTAAAGCTAAATGCCAAAAAGTGTATAGTCATACCCTTTGGCAAAAACAATGTGCCCACAAATTACCACATAGGCGGTAACCCATTAGGTACAGAGAAAGAAATTATGGATCTGGGGACCCAAGTTGATAGCCATCTCTCCTTTGACAACCACATTGCCAAAGTGGTTAAAAAGACCTTTTACATAGCCCACCTCAACATGAAAGGATTCACCTCTAGATCAAGAGAGGTAATCGTGCCCCTTTATTCATCCCTCATCAGGCCCATCAAAGAATACAATGCCCCTTTTGGGATGTACCTTACCCAACACCTGCAGCAATTAGAAAGACCCCAAAAGTACCTCACCAAGAGGATCAAGGGACTCAAACAGATGCCATATGCTGCTCGGTTAAAAAAACTCCGGCTATACTCAGTTGCATACCGCCTACTTCAAGGCGATCTATGCCTGATATATAAAGCTATGTCCAATCCAGAATTAATGGACATGCTCCACCTCAGTAAATCTAAATCCCTTAGAGCCACATGCTCGAGGGACTTGAACCTCAGCACTGAAATAAATAGAACTTGCTGGAGGGACAAATTCATAACCCAGAGGCTCCCTTCGCTCTGGAATAGAATTCCAATTCATGTTAGGCAGAGCATCTCACTGAATCTCTTCAAGAAGAATCTTGATGAGTGGATGGGGGATCATAGGTTTGTCCCGGGGATTACTTCTGTGTCACTATTAGACAGAGGCACAGCAAACTAAACCTTAAAAAGGGCACAGTATACTCAAATCAAGGGGTGGCGTAAGCCAAACAAAATCGGGCTAGGCTTATAATTGCCCCAGGGCAGATAGCCTAGTATGAACCTATGAACCTATGTAGAACACAGCCTGAGATGTTGTCAGGTCCCATGGATGCTGTGTTTTTGGCTTTGGAAAGTGTTGTTCTTGGCTTTGGAGATTGGCTTGATTATTAAAGTGGGTAAAGGAAGAGAACAAAATGTTATTAGTGGGAATATTTAAATATATGTACAAACCATGCTAGGAAATAATTAGAATATGAAAAAGGGAAAATAATATATGACTGAAGAAACTAAAAATTATCAAGAAAAATACTAACACGGAACAATAAAAGTTGATAATATAGAGAAAAATAGAAGGATGTTATATAACAATGTAATGAAACAATATTAAATGTAAATATACAGCAACATTTGTGAGAAGAAGTGATTAAAGCCATTAAAGCAAGGAAAAAGTGATGTACTGATATAATAGAATGTCATGATTTTCTGTGGAGACTGGTATTAAATAAACAATCAGGAAACAGGAATATGCCATATAAAAAAGGTTGAAAGAGTGTGTTTAATTTGGAGGAAGAGACAACAGAGCATGCTTTTTTTGAAATGCAAAAGAGTGGCGAAATTTGGGGAGAAAGTTGTGTGAAGACATTTTTTGGGGAGAATGTTAATGACGTAAACAGTATAGATATGACTATGATTATGGGATATTATAAGAATAAGAGGAAATAATATATGAGAAAGGTAGATTATTTGTGTCTATATTAATTCAGCAAAGATTCAGTTCAACGAACAGTATTTCATCAGAAATGCCGTTCATCGAATTCTGCTGTTGTGGAGAGCTGCACAGCTGCACCCCCCACCCCACTAATTATATATATCAACTCTGAGATCGCACTACAGGTGGGAAAGGGCAAACTTTCCGATCTTCACTGTACTGCGATCTCAGTACGAACAGGTCAACGAACAGCATGTTCGATGTAAGTGCACCAAAAATGCCATTCACTGAACTGAGTTTTCGATGAACTAATAGGGACCCGATTCTTTTATGTAATATGAGTTATTTGCAATGAAAGATTTAATGACTTTTTTTTAATGGAAAATGGATTTTGCCTGATATATTGTAAAAAATCAAATTATGGTTGTGGAAGAATGACTGGAGTCAAGTATGGAAGAATAACAATGAGGGTGTTGTAAGAAAAATTAAAAATAATAAGAAATAGAAATGTTCATATATGTGCGTATAAATGCCTATAAATATGTATAGTTTCTAAATATGTAAATAATGCTTGTATGTTGTGTTAAATAAAGAAGCCCTAATGCAGTGCTACCTTTATATAGTTTTGGATTTGATTGGCTTTGTGATTTAGGCAGAAAATGTTTAAGTACCTCAACATCAGAATTATTTTGTGGGCATGGCTGTTTGAGGTGCTAGTTATGATCTTCAGCCTCTGAAGCAAGGTTAACTGTCAAGGTTACTAGATACTCGCACCTCTCAGACATGTAATTGTTTATAGGAATATGTTGCATTTGTGTCTGGACAGGACAGGTAAGTCCACATTTAACAGATGATAACCTTAGTTGAAATAAAAATGAATAGAGAAGGTGGTAAACACTAACAGATTTGTAGGCACAGTAAAATAAATAGGCAAAGTACTGTTGAGATGGATGTGTTTAGGCCTAGGCTAACTAGGCAGCAGTCAACAGCACTCCTGTTTCACTGGTAGGAGTGCTTTTCAAGAATTTATTTTTTATAGTAAAGGAGCATGGTATTTGTTTCATGAAAAATGTTTGTTGTAGTTGTTGTTGTTTTTTGGCTTTTCCCAGTTAGGGGTCGCCACAGCGGAACTCTGATCCACTAATGATTGGCAGTAGATTTTGAAGAACGCCGAGGTGCCAGCTCGACATTCAACCTTCAACGAAGGCACGCCCATCTACACATGTTTTTCGAACACCCACCCAACTGCGGGGAGGACATTCAGACGCCACACAGAAGGCACTCAACACTTGTTTCATGTAAAATAAGTAACTAAATAAATACATACATAAATAAATAATGGAAAAGCATTCCTACTGGAGCAGTGAGAGTGACACCTTTGGGAGAAAGTTATGTACATTTGGCCATTTGATTTGTTGGTCTCCTGCTTGTTCCACCCATGATCTACCAAGACAATGAATCAAGTAAATCTTGGGCAGGATAGAGCATGAAGTTAACAAATTCAAAACTGTGTAGGCCATCACAAAAAGTGAGCTCAGGAATGGCATGAGGAAGAACTATTGTTATTAGCATTGGCAGACATCCAGATCTTTGGGATGGTTCGTCCTCAACTGTCCCTCATTTTGCAGAATGTTACAGACTGAGTCACTTATGTTTGCCCTGTCCCCATCATGCCCCACAATTATCTCAATTTTTGCATAATGTTCAGATTTTTGCCACATATTTTTGATCAGTTAAACATAAAAATTGTGGTTTTCTGCCAAATCATTGAGGATAGAAGGCATTAAATAACAGACATTTGAGTTTTAGAGTACATATCCTTTAGAAAATGCATGCTGATGCAAATAATGTTATCCTAGCAACTTTCTATTATAGGTTCATAGGTGTTTACTAGGCTACAAGGGCCTTTTTAAGCCAAATCTCTGACAAGTTCTGATACCCTTGATAATTGTAAGCAGGAGTTTGGGAGATTTACAGGTTACCAGTGTCCATTAGAGACAGGGATGAATTTCAGATTTCCCATTTCCCATCCAGTTGTCCAAGTTGCACTTGAATTGGGTTAGGGAGGAACTCTGCTTCACATGGATGGGGAGGGAGCCTGTTCCATAAACATGATAGTCTCTGGGATACTTACCTATCTCTCCAGCAGGTCCTATTTATATCACAGCCAAGGTTTAAGTCTTTAGATTGGGTAATTCTGGTGCTATTTGTTTTGTGGATATGCAAGAGGTCCATCAGAGTGGAGTCTGACAATGCCCTGTATGCCAGGCATAGATCTCCCCTCAAAAGCCTGTAGGAGAGAGAATACAGGGATAGGGTCTTGAGGCAGTCTTGCATAGGACATTTTACTTATGCCCTATATTCATTTAGTGAGGAACCTCTGTGGGCGTTCCAACTGTTGGATGTGCCTGGTTAGGTACCAAAGGGCGCATTGTACTCAATGATAGGTCTGATGAACACCGAATACAGTGGAACAATGACTTCCTTGGACTTAGAAACCATACCTTTGTTTATAATTTGTGCAATATAGAATGATTTCCTCACCACTGTAGACACATGATGGCCAATGGCTAGACTACTATCTATGTGTGTCCCTAAATCCTGACTACTGGGTCAACTTTCAGGGGTGTGTTGTCAATACGATAGTTATCAGGGATGGATGAGCTCTCAAATGATACTATTATGCATTTCTTGATTTTAGTTTTAGTCCATGGTTCTGACACCAGCTGTTTGTTTATGTCAGCCCCTCCTGTAGAACATTTGTGTCAGTGTGAGATTCAATGACAGCTCCTAATTTGCAATCATCTGCAAATTTAGTCAGCCAGAGACCACTAACATTGGCCTAGACTTCTGAGAAGTAAATGCTAAGCTAAATTAAAAATATGTGCTTGATTCTGAGTCCTTATCTACTCATTAGTTTTTTTTTTATTTTGTCCAACTTTCATGTGCTCAGAGGTATTTTTTTTTTATTGGTAAACTTCTGAAGATTACGGTCAGTCAAAATGTCAGACACTGGAGTTCTCTTCCCTTCTTTTTTTTTAAACAAGAAGCATCTTTATTAAATTATCACGTATGACAGAGACAATCATACAGTTATATAAATGAAAACAAACTATATTGACGTCATTTTAGTTGCAAACATTATATATCACTTATAATCTATCCAGGCATTGCCAGTCAAACATTGAACTATGGTTCATTCAAATCCTGCCTCCTTTTTAACCTCGTTCCTCCTACACAATTCCCATTTTTTCTATGCAAATTGCTCCTATTCTTTTCTAAAGATCCCAATTCCAGTTGTTTTATCTCTGTTACTATATTCACTACTTCTTGTACAGCTGGCTTAGACATTGATTTCCATTTTCCAGTAATTGCTTTTTTTTGGTAGCCACCATAATTAGACTCAGTAAGGCTTTAAGCAATTCCAATTCTGAATCATAGCTGAAAAAATCATTTCCTTAGTTACACCAATTTGCTCACCTAGTATCCCTGAGAGAGTTGTCTGAAAGGAATCTTTAAAGTCTGCCAACTCATCACATTCCCAGAAAATATGTTCCCAATTACATCTTTATTCCCAATCGCACCATCAACATTTGCTGTCTACCTGAAGGCAAATTCTTTGGAGTTACTTGGAGTATGAAAATGCCTATGTAAACACTTCCAAGCAAAGATCCTATCTTCTAGACTTTGTTGCATAGTTGGGAGACATACGTACAGTGGCTATAAAAAGTCTATACACCCCTATTAAAATGCCAGGTCTTTGTGATATAAAAAAATGAGACCACAATAAATAATTTAAAATCTTTTCCCACCTTTAATGTGACCTATAACCTGTACAATTCAATTGAAAAACAAACAAATCTGTTAGGGGGAAAAAAAAAAAAAAAAAAACGTACAATAAGCTGGTTGCATAAGTGTGCACACCCTTAAACTAATACTTTGTTGAAGCACCTTTTGATTTAATTACAGCATTCAGTCTTCTTGGGTAGGAGTCTATCAGCATGGCACATCTTGACTTGGCAATATTTGCCCACTCTTCCTTGCAAAAGCGCTCTAAATTTGTCAGATTATGAGAGCATCTCTAGTGCACAGCCATCTTCATGTCACCCCACACATTTTCTATTGGATTTAGTTCTGGGCTCTAGCTGGGCCATTGTAAAACTTTATTTTCTTCTGGTGAAGCCATTCTTTTGTTAATTTGGATGTATGGTTGGGGTCATTGTCATGTTGAAAGGTAAAATTCCTCTTCATCTTCAGCTTTCTAGCAGATGCTTGAAGGTTTTGGGCCAAAAGTGACTGGTATTTGGAACTGTTCATAATTCCCTCCACCTTGACTAAAGCCCCAGATCCACCTAAAGAAAAGCAACCCCAAAGCATGATCCTGCCACCACCATGCTTCATTGTGGGGATGGTGTTCTTTTGGTGATGTGAAGTGCTGTTTTTGCACCAAATGTACCTTTTGGAATTGTGGCCAAAAAGTTTAGCCTTGGTCTCATCAGATCATAACACATTTTCCCACATGCTTTTGGGAGACTTGATGTATTGTTTTGCAAATTTTAGCCCGGCCTGGATGTTTTTCTGTGCAAGAAAAGGGTTCCGTCTTGCAACCCTACCCCATAGTCCAAACATATGAAGAATATGGGAGATTGTTGTCCCATGTAGTACACAACCCGTATTTGCCAGAAGATCATGCAGCTCCTTCAGTGTTGCTTCAGGTCTCTTGGCAGCCTCCCTGACCAGTTTCCATCTTGTCTTTTCATCAATTTTGGAGGGACATCAGTTTTTTGCAAAGTCACTCTTGTTCCATAATTTCTCCACTTTTTGTTGACTGTCTTCACCGTGTTCCATGGTATATCCAATGCTGTGGAAATTTTTTTGTATCCTTCTCCTGACTGATACCTTTCAACAATGAGATCCCTTTGATGCTTTGTAAACTCTCTGTGAACCATGGCTTTTGCTGTAGCAGGCAATTGAGTAAATGTCAGGAAAATCCTACTAGGACAGCTGAACTTTATTTGGGGTTAATCAGAGTCTCTTTAATTGATAGTAGGTGTGTACCCAAGAAGAGTGAATGCTGTAATTAAATCAAAAGGTGTTTCAACAAAGTATTGGTTAAAGGTGTGCACATTTATGCAACCAGCTTATTGTACATTTTTTATTTTTTATTTCCCCTAACAGATTTGTTTGTTTTTCAATTGAACTGTACAGGTTATAGGTCACACTAAAGGTGGAAAAAGTTTTGAAATGATTTATTATGGTCTCATTTTTTTACATCACAAAAACCTGGCATTTTAACATGGGTATGTGCACTTTTTATATCCACTGTATATCCCCCACTGTTTCTTTGTGAATTGCTTATCCAGTCTCTCTTACCAATCCTTTCTAACCTCCTTTGATTGATTCTTCTAGTTATCATGTAATATTTTATATGCTCTACTAATTATTCCTTTTTTAACAGCAGCTTCTGTCCTAGATTCTACTATAACCACTGCTGGTCTTTTACTTAGGATCCACCTGTTTCTTTGTCTTTGTCTGCACTCTGATATCTATTTTTAAATACTTTTGTTGAATTATCACTTGTGACACAGGCACATTTACATTGATATAAAAGTAATCAAACTGAATTAACAAACATTATGTTTGGGAGCAGTTTGAGGAGACCCTGGAGAGGTGGAGATATGCTCTAGAGAGGAGAGGAATGAAGGTCAGCAGGACTAAGACAGAATATATGTGTGTGAATGAGAGGGAGGATAGAGGAATGGTGAGGATGCAGGGAGTAGAGTTGGCAAAGGTGAATGAGTTTAAATACTTGGGATCAACAGTTCAGAGTAACGACAAGTGTGAAAGAGAGGTGAAGAAGAGAGTACAGGCAGGATGGAGTGGGTGGAGAAGAGTGTCAGGAGTGATTTGTGATAGACAAGTACCAGTAAGAGTGAAAGGGAAGGTCTACAAGAGGGTAGTGAGACCAGCTATGTTATATGGGTTGGAGACAGTGGCACTGACAAAAAGGCAGGAGTCAGAGCTGGATGTGGCAGAGTTAGATGTTAAGATTTGCACTGGGTGTGACGAGGGTGGACAGGATTAGGAATAAGAATATTAGAGGGTCAGCCCAGGTTGAACAGTTTGGAGACAAAGACAGAGAGGTGAGATTATGTTGGTTTGGACATGTGCTGAGGAGGGATGCTCTGTATATTGGGAAAAGGATTGTAAGGATGAAGCTGCCAGGTAAGAGGAAAAGAGGAAGGCCTAAGTTAAGGTTTATGGATGTGGTGAGAGAAGATATGCAGGTGGTTAGTGTGACAGAGAAAGATGCAGAGGATAGGAAGAAATGGAAACAGATGATCCAGTGTGGTGACCCCTAACGGGAGCAGTCAAAAGAAAAAGAAGAAGATACTTGACATATATTGCTATTTATCATATAACCTAATCAGCATAACACAAATTATTCACTTCCTGCCCCCTTTAGAAACAGCTTTATTAAATCATCATTTATGACATAAGCAATCATACATTTATATAAATGAAAACAAACCACATCAACACAGTCTTAGTTCCAAGCATTTTACATCAGAAATCATACTGACACACTCCCAGTTGCAAACATTATATATCACTTATAATCTAACCAATCATTCCAGTCAAAGATTACATAGCTTGTTTAAGTCCTGCCTTCTTTTAAATCTGATTCCTCTGCTGTATATATTGTTCCCACAATTCCCATTTTTCCCATATAGTTTGCTCCTACCCTTTTCTAAAGATCTCAATTCCAGTTGTTTTATTTCTGTTACTATGTTCACTGCTTCTAATATAGTTGGTTTAGATTTTGATTTCCATTTTCTAATAACTGTTTTTTTGGCAGCCACCATAATTAGACTCAACAAGGCCTTATTAGGTCTAGGCAATTCCGATTCTGTATCATAGCTCAGAAAACTCATCTCCCTTGTCACAACAATCTGCCCACCCAGCATCTCCAACAGTCCACTCTCACAGGGGACCCTTAAAGCCCACCAACTCACTGTACTCCCAGAAAATATGTTCCCTGTCACAGCTCCAACATTTGCTATGTGAGGAAAAACTCTCTGGTGTCTACTTAGGATATAAAAATATCTATGTAAACATTTCCAAGGAAAAGTCCTAAATCTTCTAGATTTTGTTGCATATTTGGGAGCCATACATGTATCCTCCCATTTTTTTGTGTGTGTGACTTGCTTATCCAATCTCTCTTCACAATCCTTTTTAACCTCCTCTGATTGACTCTTATAGTTATCATGCAATATTTTATATGCTGTATTAATTATTCCTTTTTTAATGGCACCTTCTGTTCTAGATTCTACTAAAACCTCGACCAGTGCTGGTCTTTCATTTAGCATCCCTCTATTTCTTTCTCTTTGCCTAGACTCTGATATCAATCTTTGATACGGAAGGCACTCTCTCGCCAAATAAATTCTTGTCCTTTTCCCTTTCTGTTATTTTCCTTCTCTAATTATTTGCTCCCAATATCTTGGTTATTTTGCCAGCTGTCTCCAATAAATCCCAGTCCCCTCTTGCCTATTGTATGTACCCCTAATTACAGTCATCAGCAGAATCTCCTTTCTCCATTCCTGTGTTTGCTTAGCTCTTAGAATACTTTCTGCTACTTTATGAATATAATATTCTGTATAATTATTCTTATTCTCCTTAATTCATTACACCCGAGTAATGCCTCCAGCTGCATTTCCAGTTAACTGCTACTGACACCTCTAGGTGTCAAACATTGCTTGTTCATATTAGCATCAGTAATTCCAAAACCATGTTGTGTACAAGGTTTTAAAAGATTTCATCCTAAAGCTTACACAATAGCAAACTCAACTGCATTAATATATGACCTCTGTCTAGTGCAGTTAAACAGATATTAACTGTTGCTTTTATGATATTAATTTGTACAGGTATAATTTTCACATATTTCTAAATATCACAACAATCAAGGAACATAAACAGAACTCCTTAGCCTCATATGAAAGCTCTTGGCTAGACAAAACAATGCTGCTGACAGTATGTGTATAACTTGAGTGGTTGCTGAGATATTATAAGTTGTTTACAAAATATTACAAATGTAATAGTTACTGTGTTTACTGTGACTTATAAAATTCAGTTTAAGACCTAGAACCTAAAGAATACTACCACTATAAAAATAGTTTGTGATGAAAAGTTTGCCATTTATACTTCTTTCATAATCCTTATGGTTCCAGAGATATAAACATTTGTTTGAAATGTGAGGACATAATTTGGGCTCTATTGGAGTGAATGAGTTAAAGATGTGCATCCAAAATCCCAGTCTCTCCTTGTTTCTTGAGCTTCCTTCTGTTTCATCATCATCCCTTTCCACTTTGAATTATAGGTTTCTGCTTATGCTATATATAGAAGCCTTATCTGTGTAGCTCTGAAATACTCGTTCAAATTGGACAATGTCAAACCACCTTGTTGTATTGGAAGAATAATCTTATCCCACTTGACTCTTGCCATCTTCCCCTCACAGATAAAATCTTCAGATCTTTATTACTAACCACAACTTCCCTCTGGTTGATAATAATATGCCTGACCTGTATATAAAACTAAAGGGACTAAAAATATTTTAAATGCTTGTATCCTGCTATCCATACCCATATCCGTATCCATATAACAGAACTTCCAATTTCTCAGTTTTTGTATTATCTTTTCAGTCTCTTCCCAAATTTCCTTAGCTGCCACACCAGAATCCTTTTTAATCCATACTCCTAAATACTTCATTTTATCATGTCCCTACAAACATGGATATTGCTGAACTAATTTGTGTGTGGGTGCATAATTTACAGCTGTTGTCTTTGTTTTAGTTTCATTAATTTTTTATCTCAAAAAGATTTGAAACTGCCTCAAAATGTTCCACAACACTGAAATGTCCTTTTCTGGTTTTATCACGTATAAAATAATATCATCTGCAAATAGAGCCAGCTTTTCTTGACTAACATATCAATTATATCCTTGAATTTCTGAGTCCTTTATTTTCTTTGCAACGGTTCTAAATATAATGCAAATAATAAAGGGAAAAGAGGACACCCTTGCCTAGTTCCTCTGCTCAAACAGAAATTATCAGAGAGGAACCCACCCACTTTAATTTTCACCTCTAATCCCTCATATATCATCCTAATCAACCTTAGAATTTTATCAGGGAATGCAAATGCTTCCATTGCCCTGCTCATAAACCCCCATTTTACTCTGTCAAATCCTTTATCTTCATCAAGAGCCACCAGCAACAATGGTATTTTCTTACATTCTGATTCCCTCTGGATCATCAATGTTCTATTAATGTTGTCAAATGTTAGCCTCCCCTGCATAAAACCACATTGATCCATATATATAGTCATTATAGACATTAACACTTTATAATCATTGTGTGGGATTGACAATGGGCATATATGAAGCTGGATCTCATGGGCCTTTACCCTGTTTAGGTATTACAGCCACCACTGCTTTCTTCCAGAATATTGGTACTTCTCATTTTAAAATACTGTTAAACAAAACTTTCCAGATCTTTATCAGTTTTTTTTCTCCTAGCTTCCAAATTTCCACAGGAATAACATCTATTCCTGGGGACTTTCCTGTGGATTGGTTATACATCACCATTTTCATCTCATCTTCTCCAGTTATGTTAGTAATTGAGCCGCATCTACATCTCACCTTGGCATATTTAATTCTTCTATAAACATTTACATTTGTACCTTTTCTTGATTTCCATATTTCTCTGTTTTATACAGACTTTCAAAAAATTTCTGAAATATTTCTAGTACCTCTACAGGATCTGTTGTTAGCTTCCTTGTTACAGTGTCCCTATGCTTGGTGACAACCCTTTCTACTTTCTGTTACCTGAGTCATTGTGCTAAATGTTTTTGTGCTCCTGAGTTATCAAAAAACAGTTGCTTAACAGCAGTCTTTCCCATGCATACTATTGAGATAATGCCTTATTTTCTGTCTAGCATTTTGCAATTGCTCCTCTTCTTCTGTGATATTCCCCCTATTCTGCTATACTTTAAAATGTATCAGTCCCTCTAAATAATTCTTGTTACTTCTTAACTGTATCTCTCTCTCTCTTTTATTTCCACCCTATTTTTAAACACCACTTTAATTTTTTCCTACTCCCTAGCCGTATTATCAGAAGAAAGTTCTATCTTGGGTCTATATTAGATGACCAAACTTTCAAAAGTTCGACCGTTATATGGTCGACACTATATGATCGAACTTTTGAAAGTTCAAAAGTTTTAACGGAGATCTCCATACAGAGTGGAATGAGAAGATTTCTCTTTTCTGCACTGTAGTGTGATCTCGGAGGTACATCCGCGGTGGTGCAGCAGTTGCGTTGTTGCCTCACAGCAAGAGGTTCGCCCGTTTGATTCTCGGCTGGAGTGCGTGGAGTGCCGTCTGTGTGGAGTCTGCATGTCCTCCCCACGGTTGGGTGGGCATTTGAAAGACATGCGTAAATGGGCATGCCTTCATTGAAGGTTGAACGTCGAGCTGGCACCTCGGCGTTTGTCAAAATCTACTGCCAATCATTAGCAGACCGGAGTTCCGCTGTAGCGACCCCTAACCAAGAAAAGATGAAAGACAACATGTACAGCAGGTGTCTTCTGCCCACCAGAAGGAATGCTGAGACAGAGAGTACTGTACTAAAACTATGGATTTCAAATGATACAACAATCTATCAAAAGCAGTGCTCAAAGTAAACTTTAACCCTCTGTTGAGTACATGTAAGCATGTTTCACCATATTACCAGATATATTCCATACGATAAAGTCAGCATCAAACATACACTGAGCTACAAACTGCTTTACCTTTAAGTGAACAGTAAACTGATTTACCTCTAACTTACACTGTAAACATGAGTAGCATCACCATTAATTCTCCCTTTCATACTTGGCATCCTTTGTTACTGCCCAGATTTCCTCACTCATATTCTAACCATACGCTTTGCTGCAGTGGTTTCCAACTGTTGTTAAAACCAGTCCAATTTTACAGCGTCTTCCATTGTACACTTTTAATGAGAAGTTTCTATGTATCATTACAATCATCTGCAATTTTGGCATTAAAGAAACCATTTCTAGACAATAAAATGGAACTCTGAAGCAACTATTTCCTCACCCACACTCTTTACTTTCCTGTCAACTAAATTATAACAATTCTTAAAAGATAAAAGAACAAAGAAAAAAGACTTTGGGTGTCGTCCACAGCTTCAGGCTTCAGACTGTTAAAACACAATTTATTAATCGCTTAAAAAGTGAAGCTGACAGGATGTAAACTTCACTAGAATATGGTGAACTGAAAAAAGTTAAGTATCCAAGCAATTGTCATCCACAGCTTCAAACTTCAGGCTGTTAAAACTCAATTTATTGAAAACTTAAAAAGTGAAGCTGACGAAATGCAAGCTTCACTGAAATGCTGAAATAATTAGCCTAGTAATTAACATCCACAACTTCAGGCTTCGATTTGTTAAAGCACAGTTAATAGATGCTTTGTAAGCAAAGCTGACAAAAACATATACTTCACTGGAGTGTAAAAAGCTGATGAAATTGTCCAAACGATAAGCGCTTTCGGCAGATGCCTTCTTCAGATCGTATAAAAGTGTGGTTAGCTCTTCCTGTTTATAAAGGAAACACAATCAAGAGCTGGTAGCTAATTGTCTTTGGTGTTCTTAAAGGCACAGGACAAAAATAAATGTTCAAAGTGGAGATTTGTCTCCTATAACGTAGTTCAATGTTAAAAATGCTAGAATCATGTATTAATGTTTGGTAGGGTTCTTCTAGATTTTAGAACAAGTCTGAGAGGTACTACTGTATTAAGACCTGGGGGTCGATTGGCTCTAAAATTGTTGATCCAAAAGATCTCTCTCAATTCTGTCCTGTTATGGACATCTCCTTCCCTGATGTTTTGGGTGACCACTTCCACTGCTTTGAACAAGAAATTATGCATAGGATGGACCAATACGTGTGCTGCTAAGGCATTATGTGTAACTTTCTGATTAATGTCTCTGACATGTCGTAGAATACGATCCTTTAATTGTTGGCCAGTTTTACCAAGATAGAAAGCTTGGCACTTGCGACAGGTAGCCATATAGATAATATGGCTAGTAGTACAATCAGCACAAACATCGAAATGAAAGTTACGTCCAGATACTGGGTGGAGAAAAGTATTACTAGTATCTAAATAAGGACAAGCTTTGCATCTGCAGCATTTAAAAGTGCCTTTGCGGTCTGATAGTGGACCACCACATTTAAAGCCATCTTTATGGCATAATAATCTCTTGATATTCTTTTTATTCTTATAGAGAAACCTGGGTTTTTCTTCAACGATGTTCTTTATTTTATCATCCACTGTCAGAATCGGCCAAAATTTCCTGATCACTTCACAGACCTGTCGATTGTCTGAACTGTAAGTGAGCATACATCTAAGTTGTTGAGGTGTTGTGTCATTAGACTGTCTTCGTGAAGATTGTTCAGACCTCTCTGAGTAATAAGGTTGACATCTTTGCTTTCTATAGGTTTGCACCTGTGAAACTGGTGGAAAATTATTTTCCTGGTAAGCCCTATCCTTCAAATATCTACGTAGATTGGATTGCTCTCCCAAGAATTCCTCCTCATCAGTACGTAGTCTTGAGACTCTTAAGATTTGGTTGTCAAAGATGTTATCAAAAATATGTCTTGGATGCATGCTCTGCCTGTGTAAGAAATGATTTTGCCAGGTCTCTTTCCTATGCACCCCAGTAGAGAGACCTTGAGTTGGATATAAATGTATCTTGACATCCAAGAAATC
The DNA here is from genome assembly GCF_019279795.1 of Protopterus annectens. Classification (NCBI taxonomy): domain Eukaryota; kingdom Metazoa; phylum Chordata; order Ceratodontiformes; family Protopteridae; genus Protopterus; species Protopterus annectens. Next base: position 1,202,999,937 of record NC_056735.1, read on the forward strand.
TATGACTGAGGATGAGTGTTTCATTTTGAACTCAAGGAAGTCAGTGCTGTTGTTAATGAAGCTGACAAAAAGATCCAATTGGTCAATACCTCCTTTCCATAAACAAAAAACATCATCCACAAATCGCCCATAGTAGACAAGTTCATTCTTCCAGATATTTCCATCACTGAAGATTGTTTTAAATTCCCACTCAGCCAAGACCAAGTTTGAATAACTGTTGGCACATGGAGTTCCCATGGCCACACCCCAGGTTTGCAAATAAAAGGTATCTCCATACATAAAGATGTTATTCTCAAGGACTAATTCCAGCAGAGAACAAAGAGGTTCCATTGTTAAATTATGTCTAATCAGAAAATCATGTAAGGCCCTCGGGCCATACTCATGGGGGATCACAGTAAAGAGACCGGTTATATCCATAGTTACATGTAGAAGGTTATCAAAACCATCCAGAGACTTAACAGTGGAGAACAAGTCTTTCAAGAAGCTGCCTGTATCCTTCAAGACAGTGGTAGCATAAGGCAAAGCTTTCTTGAGTTCATTTTCAACATACATGGATATGGATTCAGTGATCCATCCTCTCCCAGAGACAATCTGAGGTAAGGGAGTGGATTTATTTTTAACCCAGGATTTCCAGGTGCTATCTCTTTTGTGCATGATCAGTCAGGCTTGTTTTGTAAGTCAGGGGACATAGTTGGATTTAGTTCTGATTTTTATAGAAGGGGTGATAGAATCAAGAGTGTCAAAGAAAATCTTATTGAAGGACTTTACAGCCTCATTGAGAGGGAGGTGGTATAGGAAGGACCAATTGATGCCAGACAGTTTAGAGTAAAAAATGTCTGGGTCAAAGTGGGTGAGGTTCTGGCATATTCTGGCATATTCTTTAAGTATGGTCTTTGGGAAAATGTTTGGTGAATCTATGAATAAAGGTTGGTGGGTGATCACTTAAAGAGTTTGGAAGTATGCCAGGGTTATGGTAATGGTTGGGAGCTGAGGTAAGAATCCAGTCAAGGATAGGTCTAGAAGGGGAGTTTTGTTAGTTCTAGTGAGGGTAGAAATGTGTTGGTGAAATCCATGTATGTTGTGACTATTAGTAGGGGATGTGGGAGACAGTTTAGACCAGTCTATGTTAACGTCTCTAAATATGATGGTTTCATAGGGGACATGTTGAGTGAGCCAGGAGAGAAAGTTCTCTAGGACTGGAATATTATTGCCAGGGGGAATCTATATAGAGACTATGGCAATGAAATTATTTCTGCAGGTGAGAAAGATGGAACAGAGATGGAGAGAGGGGACAGGTTTAGTAGTTCAGAGTAGATGATAGCCACCACCCCCCTCGCTTATTGGTTCTATCTGAGCGAAAGATATTGTAGCCTGGAGGTAAGATTTCTGTATTGAGGATGTGTGGTTTAAGCCAGGTTTCCAGTAGAGTTAGGATGTGGGAAGAAGTATTAGAAATCCAAGAGTGCAGGTCTGTTATTTTATTTACAATACTTTGAATATTTAGTGAGAAGATTTTTAGTGATTTAGGTGGGGGAGTGTTGTTTGGAGGAGGTAGGTGGGGGTAGAGGTTAGTGTTGAGGTATTGTGCAAGCAAGGGGTGGGAGATCCTGGGTTGGGGTGGATGTCCCCATCCAAGAGGTGTGTTAAAGAACATGACAATATAGAAGCATAGGTTCAGATTAGAAGGATATCTAGATTTCCGACTAGTGGGGAGAGATGAGCTAGAAAAAGTGGTCATTTTGAAGAGGTCATATGGTGAGATGGGGAAGAGTGATTGTGAGGCTAAACATGGGTGACAGAATGGGTGTTAAGAGTATGAGGGAGGGTGGAAGAGAGGTGTTGAAGGCAAAGTGAAGTATGGTAGGAGGTTGTTAGAGGAAGAAGAAAAAGGAGACAGAGACAGATGTGCCACATGATAGGAGATAGAGTAGAGAGAGGGAATGAATAGTAGATATGGCTGATATGTAGTAGTATAGGGTATGAGAGTAGGAGGAGATGGTTCAAGATGAGAGTAGGAGTATGTGGTAGGGAATGGATGGGACTAGGAAGGGGATGGGGTATGTAATGAGGCTATAGGGGAGGTGAGTGTAGAAGGAGTGGTTGTCCAGGAGAAAATGTGTTAATTAGAGTGGCTGATTGGGTGGCGGAAAAGGAAAGAGTGTGGTGTGGAGAGTATAAATGTAATGAAAGAGGGGGTAGATGGGAATGGATGTAGGGTGGGGGAGCAGAGTGAGCCCAAGCATAGAGAGGGTGAACAGAGCAGGTTAGCCCAGTTGGAAGAGGCATGTGAATCAAGAAAAAAACAATTATGTAGACTTTGAATGATGGTAGTTTGCAGGTAAGTTATACACTGCCTTACTGGTATCACAGGTTTTGGGGGGGATATGTATGTAAGAAACAGCAGACACTTTTAGTCCTCAGCTTATATTAGTTTCCTTTTGCACCAGATAATAGCTTTTACTAAATTGAGATATGCTAGGAGTGCCAAGGGTATCTTAAGGGAGAATTATGTTAACAGAACAAGAAAAAGGGGGAGGCTAATGAACCAGGACTTGGAAAAAGCTGTGAAATGAGAAAAACAATCAACCAGCTAGCCCAGGTCAGTACCTAAAGGCATCTATGTGAACTCAAAAGCAGTTTTAGTAGAGCATCAGGGAGGTAAAATATAAAATAAATGCAAAGCTTTGGGAAACTGTACATATTTGTTACAATAAATGGGAGAAGAAAATATAAGAATATTAAGTAAATGTAATATATAAGATAAATAAAATATAAAAATATAAAATAAATGCAAAGCTTTGGAAAACTGTATGTATTTGTTACAATAAATGGGAGGAAAGGGGGTCCAGTAGTATGCACAGTAGAAGAATACGTAGGTGTATCTCAGAGAGAAGATTATAATAGACCTACACTGCTCACAGTCTGTTGATAAAAGTAGGACTTGCAGTAACTTTTACTGGTTTGTACAGGGTTCCACTATCCTTGTTCTTGTATGCAGGCAATTGCTTCAGTTTTTTTTTTTTTGTTGGACTTTTGAATGTGGTTAAGGGACTGTAAGGAAAGAGAGAGAGAGAGAGATGTTAATATGAAGCCAGAAGAGGGGGTAGGTGAAGTAAAAAAGTGGGAATAAAAGATAGACAAGAAAATACCGCAATTTAAGTAGTTTAGCTAAGCAGGACTTAATCAAATTAATTAGTTAAGGAAAAAGCAGTGATAATAAGAAAGTCACCCTGTTCAGTAATATGAAATTCAGTCTATTGCCACTTTAATTTCACAGAATGCAGAATAATTCATTGCCAGGAATTTTTTCCAGCTACTTGTTGCTACTTAGTAATGCATGCCAACAGAAATGAGCAATATGGTGGCAGGACATAAAATTACAGTAAAATCACTGTTTCCACACAATACAGTAACAGAATAGGCACTCAAATAAGCTAAGTAGTAAAATCTATCTAACACAGGTTGAAATAGCACAGCGGCCGAACACCAACAAGAGCCTTCAGTACCAGTTTAAAAGCAGTAAGAGCAATGTGTTCTAGTAAGGTGTTTAATAAAATCAGACTAAGTCAAGCTGAAACAATGCATTTCTAAATTGTAAACAGTAAAATGCAGCATGTTTATCAGTAAAAGGTGATTATTTCCTTAAAGTAAGTAAACCTACAACTGCACACTAAATAGGAAATGACCAAGACAGCATATAAATTATACAGGTGGGATTATACACTTAGGCAAGTTGCATAACAGAAATACCAACACACCAGTACAGAGCCTCTTAAAATAAATTAAACAGAAACAGATGCCATTAAATTTTCTATATCACAAATAGATTCATAGGTGTTTACTAAGCTAATGGCCCTGGATCCTTTACAAGCCTAGCCCATAGAAGTGCCCTGGCATCGTGCCTCCCGACATTAGTTCCCAGTGTCTCTATCATGTAGAGCCACTGGAGTGATCCCCAGGGTGAACTTTCTATTTCCCATCCACTCACCAAGATTTCTCTTGAAGAGGGCCAGTGAGGTGCTCTGCTTGACATGCATGGGCAGTCTCTGGTTTAAGAACCTGTCCTTCCAGCATGTTCTGTTGATTGTGGTAATGAGGTTGAGGTCTCTGGAGCATGTGGTGCAGAGGGATTGGGATTTCTTTAGATGTAGCATTTATAACAGAGCTGGGTCGGACATGGCTTTGTAAGTCAAGCAGAAATCACCTCTTATTAGATGATATGAGATAAAGAATAGCTGGAGTTTTTTGAGTCTGCCATGTAGGACATGTGTTTAAGGCCTAGGATCCTCTTTGTGAGGTACTTTTGTGGCCTTTCCAGATGTTGCATGCGTCTAGTGAGTTACATGCCAAATGGGGCATTATACTCGATGACTGGCCTATTGAGGGAAGAGTACAGAAAGATGATGACCTCTTTCTTCCTGGATGCAAAACCCGTGGTAATGAGTTGTGCCACATAGAAGGACTTTCTGACCGCAGTGGCAATGTGGTGGTCGAGGGAGAGGTTGCTGTAAGCTGGTGTCCCCAGATCTCTTATAATGCATTCAGTGTTCAGTAAAGGGGATGATGTCACATTTTTTCGCATTAAGCTTAAGGCCATGGTTTCCACACCAGTCATTGGTCTAAGTGATGCCTTTCTGTAGGATGTCAACATCACTTGGGGAGTTAATAATGGCTCCAGCTTGCAGTTATCTGTGAACTTGGTCAGCCAGAGTCCTTCTGTGTTGTTCTTGACTTCTGAGAAGTAGATTCCAAGTAGGAGAGGACCCAGGACTGATCCCTTTGGGACTCCACTCATAACTAGTCAACAGTCTGACTTGGAGTCTGCTACTTTCACACTGTGGGTTCTATCTGTGAGCCAGTTTGCAACCCACGTAGTGATATAGGGGTTGATGCCTAGTTTGGTGAGTTTATCAATAATTCCTGAGTGGGGAATGGTATCAAAGGCCTTGGCCAGATTGAGGCAGGCTGTATGAACTGCCTTACCCTCATCCATAGCTCCGGTGACTGACTCTACCTTTCACAAAACGAAATTGCATGGGATCTAGAGTATGGAGATTCCCTATATCCTTGTTAATTAGGTCCATGATAATGCGCTCCATAGCTTTACATATCAGACTCAGGCTAATGGGACGATAACTCCCAGGGTCTGTAGTCGGCCCCTGTTTATGGAGAGGGATGACTATAGCAGTACGCCGTTCAGTAGGGACAAAGCCTGAGGTGAGGCTGTGATTGAGCAGGGCGCACAGATGTGGTGCCAGTTCACTTTGTAGTTCATGTAGAACACATCCAGGGATACTGTCAGGTCCCATGGAAGCTGTATTCTTGGCCTTGGACAATGCAGCTTTAACTTGTGCTGCAGTAATGCTGGCTGCCTAGCATTCCTCCGATATCGTGATTGGTCCTTTAGGGGGGAGGAGGGAGTGGTAAAGTTGCCACTGAATCTGTCGGCCAGTATGTTGGCAATATCTGTTGGCTCAGTATAGAAGGTACCATTTTGCAGTAACTCAGAGCACACCTGTGTATTGCCGTGGAGATTCTTCATATAACTATAGAAGGCTTTGTGGTTGATTTTAGTGTCTGCTGCAATTCTGCCTTCATAGCTGGCTTTAGAGGTTTTGATGAGGGATCTCAACTTTTTTATGAAGCTAATAAGAGAGTTTTTCCAGTCTTGGGACTTCACCTTTTTCTGAAGTAGTTTCTTCCTTCTGTTGTAGAGTTTATTAATGGCAGGGGACCACCAGATTGGCTTCCTTTTTTTGGAGGAGTGCGTCTTGAAATGCTGTGCTTTCTTTCCAGTCAACTTCTATGTCTTCAGCTTAATTTCTGTTGACCTTTGAGCCTTCACTGACTACTGTTGATTGTGGCAACTAGTGACTTATACTGTGGGCTGACTGCTTCATTGGGGATGACTTTGCAATCACAGATTCTACCCCACTGCCCTTTCCTTACTAGGAGGAAGTCTACCTTAGTTGCACATTGGCCACTCTTGTATGTGATCTTGTGACTGTCTCTCTTTCTGAACCATGTGTGAAACTGTATAACCTAGACATGTATTGTTAGAGCAATTTTTTAACCAGAGATAAACTTTTGCATACAGCAAGAAATTCCTCTCACTATGTTTATTAAGATATTTACAGAAGTATGAGAACATATGCTTAATTGTATAATTAGTAATGTAAATAACACTGAACATCTCTCAGGATATGCAACTTACAGTACAGATATCAATGACAGTTTTCTTTAACATCTAATGTTTCACCAGGTGCCATGCAATTGTTTGTAAGTAACTCGTTTTTTGAAGTATTAAGTACATAAGGAACTATTGCTTATTTTCATAATTAGTAACAAACAACTAGCAATATCTGTAGTGTAGTGTCATGTAAATGACAATGATTTTTTGTGTCTCCTTGCCTTACCCCTTCAATAGTATGTAGGTTTCCCAGTTATGAAAAATATGAACATAAATATAAAAATATTAATAATACAGGCAAACAGCGATTAATTTATCTAATGCAGGACATCATAGATTAACAATGTTAGTGCCATTTTGTTAATAAGCCCTTGCTGTAATACTGCCTATTATTAGCTGGTAAGTCAGTTATTTAATGAAGCTAGACCCAAAAAGTTCTCAACACCATAAGGAGCTATAGTTGTTAACTAGAAATATACAAAAAAGGCACTATAGGCTTGAATGAGTTAAAATTCTTAAGAGAACTATATTCCCAAAAATATATGTATATTCTACAAAAGTGTGCATCCATCAGTCCACTTTCTCATTTCAACATCTCCAACAATTTTTGGATGCACCAGGGAACATCTTGGACAATTTACTAGGTGTATAAAGGCATCTATGGAGACATTTTCAGCCCAAAATGTTATATTTTCTTAATTTGTTAGGGTTTAGGGGTTAAGAAAATATGGAACCATTGTTCATTCATACCAGTTTCTTCTCCCACTTCTTAATCAGTTCAGCTACCACCAGTATTCTTCCAATAGAAAAGTATAAGCCCTGCTAATCAGCCCTCTTTTAGTAGGAATTTGATATGGTTCTTCAAAAAACAGGAGTAGCTTAGGTCTTTTGGGATATTTAATAGCTTTCCATCTTTGCAAGCACTCTAGAATGAGATGTATATAAGGGACAGTCACGTATTCAAATCAAAGAGATGTTTGGCCTCTAACCAACTAAGTATCCTTCCTTCCTAATTTTCTCTCAGTATCTAGGATCTTTACTCCTTATATACCATAGATAAATGGCACCCCTAGTCTCCTGGTTTCAGTGGTAAAACAATCTAAACCAATCATGGCTTATTTCATTCTCCATTTCATCATAAGCTTACATCCTAACTGGATGCTTTAGAGATATACTAACAAATTGCACATTGCTTTGATTGTTCAAGTGAGGACAAATGGCTCATCTATCAACCACCCTACTACTACCACAACCAAATAACTCCATTTATTTCCAGGTTGGTGAATAGTCCCTTACATACAACAAATACACTAACCTCAGATGGATTTCTTTAATCTCTAGGAATAAGTCCCAGTACCACCCTTCCTCCATTCATTGATAAGGACTAGGCTAACTGCCCTTGTAAGCCATTTTAAGCCTAGCCAACTTCTCCTTCAAAGATGAGAATCAAACCATGTACCTTGTGTCTGTGAGATAAACATCTTAAACATTATACCAACCCTAACCACCAGCCACATCACATCCTCTTTACTCTTACTTTCTTCTCATTGTATATAATTTTTAAAATTTCCTTGTCAATTATTGTCCAAATTATTTTCTCTAGTACACAAAAATATGCTCAACCCATGTATAATACCATAAGGAACCACAAATTTATGATCTAAATCTTAATTCAAAATGTTTATGAAAAGAACAGAAAGCAATCAATGTAAGTGGGAGCACAGACTATAGCATGCACCTTAGCATGTGTAACCTTAAATTTTAACTTGCAAATAAATAAATAACTCCCAAACGCTAAAGGTGGTCTGTCACAAAAACAGTCAATATTAGCAGAAAAAATACAGAAAATCCACCCAAGGATGGCCAATCAATGAAATCCACAAGTGCTCCAATTAAAATGTAGTACTTTAATACAAATAAAACTTCGACTTGAAAATAAAATAAAAAAATAAAAAAGCTTAAAACTGTCCCTTGAAGATAATGCTGACGATGTTACAGGATTCCAAAACCTATACTGAAGTTTCTCATTTTGAAATAACTAAAGCAATTAACAGGATCAATTCATATTTACAAGATATGGTATTACATAGACAAATAGAAATAGACTTACATGAGTTTTTAGTTATTTCTAAACCAACTATTCCAGTCATCAATGGTCTGCCAAAAATACATAAGAATTTAACAGACCCTCCCCTACGTCCAATTATCTCAGGAAGGGGATAGGCTACAGAAAACGTATCCCTATATGTAGAGAAGGAATTGAAACAGATCTTAAGCTCCTTCACTTCTGTGCTAAGGGATACTGATGATTTTCTGGAAAAATTGAATGGTGCTATGAATGATGTAGTTGATAAAGATATTACTAACAACTCTAGATATAAACAGTCTTTTCACTAGTATTCCAAATGACATTGGTATTGAGACAGTGAGACAAGTACTTATCAGTAAGATCTCAGCCAGTGAAACCAGAACTATTTGTGATATGCTGGAACTAATATTGGAGAACAACTACTTCACTTATGGTAATAGCTGTTATTTACAAAAATGGGGGGTTGCGATGGGCACCCCCTGTGCAAATAGTTATTCCAATTTAGTTCTAGTAGGTTGGGAACAACATTTTGTCCTTAGTAGGAATAATCCGTGGAAAAAGCACATTTTATTCTATGGTCGATTTGTAGATGATTTGTTTATCCTATGGAAAGGAGATGGAGAACAATTTATAAGATTTCATACATACTTGGATCAAACTACTTCGTATCTTACATTCACTTCTGAATATTCTAGATCTAACATCAATTTCCTAGATGTTAGTATCAGTTTGAGTGATCAAGGTTTCCTGAATTTTGATTTATACAGAAAGAATACTTGGAGAAATCATTACTTACATAGAAGCAGCATGCATCCGAGACATGTAACCAAGAACATCATGAAGAATGAAACAAATAGGATTCACAAATGTTGCAATCGAGAAGAAAATAGAATTAAAGAAATAAACTTCTTGCGTAACAACTTGAAGGCCCGTGGCTATAAGGAGAAAGACCTACAATCCAATGGGAACATAAGACAAAATTATGTTGAATCAAATAATACCTTTGTGAGACTATCTCTAACATACAGTTCAGATAATGCTCAGATTACTAAGATAATTAATCAGTTTTGGCCAGTGCTTACACAAGATCCACATCTAAAAGCTATAGTTGGAGAAAGACCTAGATTCTGTTTTACAAACAAGAAAAATATGAAAAGATTATTATGTACTAACATCCAGACACCAAATACAATAATAGGATGGAAAGGAACAATAAAATGTGGGAATTGTAATATCTGTTGTGTGATAGATGACAGCAACCACTTTGCACATCTGGTTACAGGGAAAGACTATATTTTTAACATCAAAGCAACATGTAAAACCTCAGATGTTGTATATTTAGCTACCTGTGAGGTTTGTACATCATTCTATATAGGAAAAACTAACCAATGCTTCAAAAGAAGGGTACAGAGACATCAATTGGATATTAAGAACAAGGAAATACATAATGCGTCAGCACAACATGTTGTTATTAATAAAAATCACAAGTTTCTATTTAAAGTAATTGATAGAGCTTTCTCTGGTCCACGCAAAGGGGACAGTGAGACTTTGACAGAGCTGAAAGAAACAAAATGGATTATTAACCTGAGGGCAGATCAACCCCCTGGTTTAAATAGTATAGTCCCCCTTAAACCTGTTTTAAAGAACAGAAGATGTAAAGTGTAGTTAATCCACTGTGCCATCTACAAATTCACAACTTTAAAGTCAAATGACAAAGACAATATTATGTGAGCATTATCTGACTGAGACCAAAGTCATTTTTCAGCTTTTGTCAAAGGACATTTCATTGCCTGCTTATTGGCCAACATCATCTCCTTCATATCTTTATTAATAAAATGAATACATCCTTATATTAAAGAATGAAGAGAATATAATGATGATAGTTATTTTCATATTTAAGAACAGAAGTATATAACAACAAAACTATTGCGCCATCTATATGACAAACCTGTAATTTGAATTTTGTCTGATGATAGTAACAAGTGAATTTTACCTGATTAAGGCCAAATTTATTCTAGCCATTGTTAAAGGATATTATACTGCTTGCTTATCGAACATCATTTTTCTCACATTTTATACACTTTTTATTGATAAAAGGAATGAACTCTTACATTAATGATTAAATGAAAAATAAGATCATGCTACCAATGGTTTAATACATGTTGAAGTCACTTTCAGTGACAAAATCAAAGTCTTCGCTGTTAGTTGAAAGAACTGAAATATTTATCAAAAAAAGGAAGTAATTTACCTCATTTGCTTGAAAGAGATTGGAAAGTGAACAGTTATCATTGCTGTTCTATCCACACGCTTTCCTGTTTTTGGCAAGACCTTGGTATTTTAGAGATAACATCTGAAGCAGGCATTGGTTGTATTTTTCAAAATGTGATGTAATTCAGTTGAAGGATACTTATTGTAATTCCATAATTTTAAGTGGCATTATTTTGATTATGCAGGTAAAGATCCATCATACCTGCATAGCATTGTAATAAATAGAAAGTTATATTCACAAATTTCTTCGAAGATTTAATATTTGGAGTGTTTATGAATGCTTCTATTTACTTATGGATACTACATCATTTAGAACAGTGCCACCTGTTATTGGTCTTGAGAATTAAAGGAAAATGGAAGAGTAATACTCACTTTGCTCATATTACCATCAATAACACAATATACATTCAATCAAAATGAAGGACTGGAGCATCTAATTTACATACTCAATAAAGGCAGGAAACAGAAGCATAGAGTTGATTATATGCAAATTAATCTTGAGATAACAAGATAGGATTGGATGTTGCCAAGCATTCATCAATGGTGATTGGTCAAACAGTATAGAATTTCATATATAAAAGGAAATGGATGTCCCTAGTGTCTTATACGATCTGAGGAAGATAACAGTCGAAAGCGCTTATCGGATATCTTCAAGGGACAGTTTTGGGCTTTTTTATTTTTTATTTTATTTTCAAGTCGAAGTTTTATTTGTATTAAAGGACTACATTTTAATTGGAACACTTGTGGATTTCGTTGATTGGCCATCCTTGGGTGGATTTTCTGTCTTTTTTCTGCTAATATTAAATTTTAACTTAGATAATGCCTGTAGGTGCAGCTGTCAATTTGGGGCAGTTGTTCCCTTCTGAAGGGTTAAACTTCATGTTTTGAAGATGTACATAGTTTTGTGTGTTTGTTCCAAGTTAATAGGGGATTGGGGTGTTTTGTATTTAGCTTTTTGTTTTTGGGTTTTCATTAAAACAAAAAGTCTTGAAAAATTTGACATCGGTTCAAATGGAGATGAGAAGAGACAAGTGTACTAAAGATCAGCCTGTCAAATATTAGTATATGCATGCAACACTAAAGCTGAAAATACACATTAAAAAACTGTCATGTATAATAGGTGGGAACAATATTTTTTTTTATCATGATGGCCTTTTATGTTATCCTATAACATGAATGGCCTTACAGGTATAGATAAAAAGGAGAATGTACTGAATTATATTAAGAAATGTAGAGTGCAAATAACAATGCTGTTGGACTCACATTTGGAAGGAAATGAGCACGTGAATTTGACAATGAGAGGATTTCAGAATGGATATTCAGGAGAATAATAGGGACAGAGAAAAAGGGGGTGAAGTATACTAATTTCTAGAAGGTCTCCAATAGTAATAGATGAGGATGAAAAAAAAGACAACATTGTAGATTTGTGGTAGCAAAGGGCTATTGGCAAGGGAGGAGGATTACAATGGTTTGCATTTATATTCCACTGAAAACTTTAATTCTAGAGCTTAAAACATTTTGGCAGAAATAATCAGCTTTTAGCAGGGAATATTATTTATAGGTGGGAACTGGAATTTGATTTGCAATAGAGAGGATGTATAAGGGGGACCTAGAAGGGACAATATAACAAAACATGCTGGATTTCTGCAGAAATTTATGAAAATATTTGGTATAGAAAATGTGAATTCACTAGTAGGAAACTGGGTAGAATTTACATATTATTCTCAAGGTACAATAACTGGGCTATACTAGATAGAAATTATATTTCAAAGGAATATGTGTATTTAATTAAAAGCTCTGAAACACAATCAATAACTATTTCTGGCGCATGACCCATACAAACTAAAATAAAAATGAAAGGTAATGAAGTAAAAATAAGACACTGGTACTTTCCCATCTACCTTTAAAAACAGAGGACTTTATGGAAAGGTTTGTGAAAATTATTTGAGAGGTATTAGGGAAGATAGAAATATCCTCAGAAGTTGTAGGTAGTGACTGTGCAAAATGAAAATGAAGTTTAAAATAGGGTCAAAATAAAGAGAAAGTGATAAGGTTAATAAGTAACAAATTACTTACAGGGGCTGAAAAAGGTTAAAGTATTTCAGAATAAGGGTAATCTCACAGAAGAAGAGGAGGAGGAGCTAAAGAGAAAATAAGTGAGTTTCTGGATAATATGCATGAGTTTAGAAAAACATCAGTTAAGCAGCAATTTTTTGATAACAGCAACAGAGCACAAAAGCTTTTAGCATGACTTAGCCAACAGAACGTTGAAAGGGTTGTTGCAAACTTAGGGAACCTATAAAAAAATAATTAGAGATCCTGTAGAGGTTTTGGAGACAGTCCATAAATTTTATGAAAAATGGTATAAAGTCACAAAATGTGGAAATCAAGAAAGAGTACAAATGGAAATATTTATGGAAGACTTAATTATGCCAAGGTTAGAGGTGGACAAGGTTCAACAAGTAACAGTGAAAATAGGAGGTGATGAGATAAAAACAGTGACAATCTTCAAGAAAGTCTCTAGGAACAGGTCGTATTCCTGTCGATGTTTGGAAATTAGGAGGGAAGAAAGTGATAAAGATCTGGAAGATTTTGTTTAACAGTGTTTTATAAGGAGGAGAAACACCAATATCTTGGAGGCAAGTTGTGGTAGGTGTGTTACCTAAAGATGACCCAGTTTCATTTAGCTCCATTTTAATTTTATACCACAATTATATAATGTTTATGTCTATACTAGCTACAAGAATGGCAAAGGTGTTTCCAAAATAGATAGATATGGATCAGTGTGGTTTTGTGGAGAGGAGATAAACATTTGACAACATTAATAGAAAAATGCCATCAACCAAAGACAATGAGATCCTGCCTCCTGGTTACAATATACTTAGGGCAGATAGAGTAAAGAAAAGAGGAGGTGGAATAGCCGTCTTATATAATAGTACACTTAACATCATAACTAACCCTATACAACCACCCCAGGTCTCTAACGCTGAAATACTAGCTCTAAAAATTCTACTAAATAATCATAAGGGCATTAACCTAATTGTCACCTATATTCCCCCTGGGAACAATGTAGAAACACTAGAGGTCATTCTACATTGGATAGCCAACAACTACCCTCAAGAAACCATTATCTTGGGCGATGTCAATATCGACTGGAACCAATGCACAGCACAGTCCAACCCCATCCCTGTTAACCTACATGGATTCTCTCAGACAATATCATCTACCACACGTACAGGTAACAATAACCAAAAAGAGAGTATACTAGACTGGATACTCACCAACAGTCATCCCCAGAACTATATGTCTGGAACTCTCCCTAATGATCTTAGTGATCACCTGCTCACATACATCATGAAAGACAAAATTAATTGTACAAGCTTACCTATTTATAGGTCTATCAGATCCATGAAAAACTTTGACCCAACTAAATTTCAACTTGAACTCAAATCATGTAACTGGACAAAACTAAAGTTCCTTCCCCTTGATGAGGCAGTGTCATCATTTAACAATTCATTCCTTACTATACTTGACTCGCATGCCCCTAAATGTTCAATAAGAATTAAAACTCAACTAGCACCCTGGCTAACAACAGACACCAAAACCAAAATAACAACTAGAGACAAAGCGTGGGATAAATGGCGCACTACCAAACTACCCCTAGATCGTATCAAATTCCAACAACTTAGAAATGAGACTAAAAAAGCCATCATACTAGATAAGAAAAATTACTTCTACAATCTGCAACATAAACATCAGAATAACCCTCAAAAGTACTGGGCAGGCATAAATAAACTTCTCCAACCAGGCAAATCCACTACTCCGACCCCAGGAACATTATCTGACAAGAGCCAAGAAGATATAGCCAATTCATTCAATACTTTCTTCACAGAAACCATCCAGTCATTAGCTAACCAACTTTCTCCTCCCCACACTTCTATAAACACTATACCCGACTTACCACTCTCCTTTAACTTCCAGCCAGTGTCCACATCCTTTATCAGATCCCTTTGTAAAAACTGAAGCCAACCACCCTTTCAGCCGATCTTCTGCCAGCTGAATACCTGCAAATTGCTGCAGATGTCGTAGCCTACCCTATCTCAATCCTAATTAACAGAACCATAACCGAGGCCTCAATCCCCTCAATTTGGAAAATATCCTATGTTATTCCACTCCACAAAGGAGGTTCATCCACAGAACTATCCAACTATAGACCTATAGCCATACTATCACCACTTGCCAAAATTATGGAAAAGTGCATGCACAACCAACTAATGCTCTATCTAACCCAAAATAAACTACTCGCAGACTCTCAACATGGATTCAGACCCCATCATAGTACAACCACTGCCCTCCTCTCTTTTACTGAAAACATTAATCTTAACCGGAATAATAAAAAATATCCTCCGCTCTCTTCCTGGACCTATCGAAAGCCTTCGATATGGTAAACCATCAGTTACTTCTATATACTTTAAAAACCCTGTATCTAGATACTCCAGCCCTTGACTGGTTTCAAGCTTACCTCACTGGGAGACAACAAGCAGTAATGTGGCAAAACAAGCTCTCCTGCCTACTACCAAATACCATAGGAGTTCCTCAAGGTTCCATATTAGGACCTCTCCTCTTTTCAGTCTTCATAAACGACATCCAAACAGTCATCCCTGAAGCCATCTGCATTCAATATGCAGATGACTCGACTATAATATGTTCCAATGCCTCTCTTGCAAATCTACTAACTACCACCCAACATAGCTTCACCAAAGTCGAAAACTGGCTTGCCAACCATCTCCTGATCTTAAATCCAAACAAAACCAAGTTACTTCTCTTCTACCCAACCAATAGATCTCCGACTGAAAACTTCACTATAAAATCCAATAATGGGACCATCATCTCCCCAGACACCTATACAAAGCTATTAGGAGTAAACATTGACAATAAACTCAGATTTGATATACATATCAACCAAGCCATTAAGTCAGTCAACAAGAAACTTGGGACCCTATACAGAATTAAAGCCTTCCTTACCCCGAATGCCAGGGCAGCCACAGCCCGTTCACACCTTCTCTCTACCCTACTATATGCCTCTCCTGTCCTCACTCACCTTAACAAATCTGATCTGGCCAAGCTCTCATCCTGCTATAATCACATTGCCAGGTTTGTTACAGGCCTACCCTACAGAACACACCACTGTACTAACCTGAAAAAGCTTGGATGGATAGAATTCCCACACCTTCTTCACCAATCCCAACTCATAGAGGCCTTCAAAATCCTTAAACAACCTGAGAATACCCCAGCACTAAAAAACTTAATGACTCCCTACTCCAATCTAAGCTGCCTTCGCTCAGCAAACAGAATCCTTGTCCAAACAACTAAATCTCTCAACCTAGGTGGTGACACGCTATTTGCCAACACCACTGGTAAAATATGGAACTCTCTCCCAAATAACATCATGCTTGCAACTTCTCTAAGTCAATTCAAAAATAGTCTAAAACTCAACTTCAAGTCACACTGGCTATGTCCTTGCTCAAACCCAGACTAGCTCTGTGCCATTAACTAAAACATAAACAACTAGCTAAGATGATAAGTACTTTGTATACTGTGATAAAGAAATATGTATCCTGTCTAACTCTGTCATTATACTGCCTACTGTCCTTGCTAATATGTTATTAATGTTACATTTGTAGTAATCTCAGAAATAGTAATGGCAGTCTTGTACTTGTATGTAAATAGCCTATGTTTTTGTTAAGTTCTTTCTGCTCATTTACTGTACCTAATTATCAATGTAACTCTGTTGGAGCTTTTCTCCCTGGGCCTCCGCTGAAAAAGGACATGTATCCAGTCGGACCATCCCGGTTAACAAATGTAAAATAAAATAAATAAATAAAAATGATGAAGCAGAATGTAAGAAAACACTTCTGTTGTTGGTGTGTCTTGATGCAAGGAGAACATTTGACAGAGTAGGCCCTATAAGTAGGACATTGGAAGCATCAACACCTATCACATTTGGCCCCAGCTATTATTAGACCCTGAAGCACTGGACACCATTTTTGAATACCCCTTTCCTTTCCACTAACATTACGCTGACAGCATTCGTGTGGTTGCATGCTCACCAGGTACTTCATTTCAACTATATTGTTTAAACTTATCAAATGCTTGTTAAAATATGTGTGTCTTTTTGATGATTAAAACACTCTCATTTTAATATTGTTAAACATTGCGTTGCAAGGGCTGCTAGAACTACCTAATAATGTACAAGACTGTACTTGAAATTTTTTTCCTGCTTCCTTTCTATTTACTGCTAATAGCTCCTGACCTTGTTGTGATATATTTAGAGCTTTTAAGAAATCTAACAGTATAGATACTGTCTAGCGCTTATACGTGAATTAGCTTGTACTCCCTTCCATGCTACAGTTATATGCTACTGTTATATGGTATTTAGAAGCAGGTTACATGATGTCTTAGTGCTCTGAAAAGCGCATGCTTCGGGTGCATGTGTCTGTGTTAATCTTTTTTACTGGTCTCTGTAAATTGCCTGCATCGGGCGAATGTCGCAGCGTTTATGAGCTTTACCGACCTCTGTTTTATGAATACTAGCTGGTCTTTATGATCATAAGCGTAAACTGCCCTCAGTTAAACTAAACATACTGCCTATTATAGAGTACATGATTGCTTATTGAAAGTGCTGCTAATTTTTCTAATCTGTTTTACATCTCTGTGCTCCCGGATGACTGTTCTACTGCCTAACCCCATCCACTGAATGCTCTTTTTTCATTCTCCTAGTTTCTCTCTCTCCTGCTTCTACAAATTAAAATAACCTCCCAGTGCAAGGCACAGTAAAAATATTGCCAACCGGGAATCAAGTCCAGACCAAAACCTAACCGGAAAAGCAAACCTCGGGAGACAGAAATAAAGTATGAAAATATCTCCCTCAGATAATGCACACTAGTTATTTGTAAGCCTATATTGTTTTGAATGTAGCTATCTTATTCCACCTTGGAATCTAGGTATTTAACCTTGGGTAAGCACTATACTGCGGGAACCTGATGACCTATACCCACCCTCACACACACCCCAGTATTCTATACTCTTACTACTACTCACTCACCTTAAAAATACAGATTAACAAACTCCCTGAACTGTAAAGAGAAAAAAGGTGTTTTAGTAGTTATCCTGACTTATTCTGACACAGGCACGGCTGATAGTTTTTTTTTAGAACAGTTCCTACTCGGTAAGTATAGCCCCACTCCATTCGCCCTTGCTTTGCTTGGGCACACTTCGCTCTCCTCCCACCCCCATTCCCATTCCCATATCATTTCCTTTATATCTATCCAACCAAACCACACCTCTCTACTTCCACCCTAATACCCCCCCTCTATTTCCTTTCTTACACATCTCTTCCCCCTTTGCACCTCCTCACACTCACTTGCCTATTCCCTATCACATCCTACACTGAATAACTCTCATCCCTCGCTGTCACCCTCTCCTGTACTCTTGCAAATTATCATGTCTTGTAAAACACAAACCATACTCCTACTACCGCTATTCTATGTCATTTACTACCTCACCTCCTACCAATCCCAACTGCCTTCACTCCATTTCCACCCCTCAAGCTGGACTATAAACTCAAGTAAAAACCTCAGCCACATCTACAAATCTTTCCTTCCATCCTTCCCCCTACCACACCCATTCCTAAAATAAAACTATCTCCCCTCCCCCAACCTCTTTAAAACACAAAATAAAACTCCCCCTACTCAAACAATTACTCTACTTCAAACCTCTACTTCTATCAGGAGACATTCATCCTAACCCTTGCCCCTCAGAGTCTACCCTGAACAGTAATCCTTAAGTACCTAAACCAACCTCTCTTACTCAAAAAAGCAAGTATCTTTCTGCTCTATTAACCTCAGGAGTTTAGCAAATAAAGTTCATGAATTCCATGCCTGGTTAGCTAACTATACTCCTGACATAGTCACCCTAACTGAAACATGGTTGAAACCACAATACCAAGAGAGTGAACTTATCCCTCCTGGCTATAACATCCTTAGACTTGATCAACATAAGAAAAAAGGAGGACGAGTTGCCATACTCTACTCTGATCATCTCTCTCTAATTAGTCCAAACTCTCTTTTACTTTCCTTTTCTACAGCTGAACTTCTACTGACCAACTTCAAACTTAACAATTTCACCACCATAACTGTTGTAGCAATCTATATTGCCCCTGGAGATAATATTAACATACTCAAAAACATCCTAGCCCACCTCTCTCAGACCATCCATAATGAAACCATCATACTGGGAGATTTAAATATAAACTGGCTCTCAATACAAACTCCCAACCCTACTTCTTGTATTAACTTGCTTGGATTAGAGCAGCTAATCACAACTCCCACTTATATTAATAAATCTCACCTCCCAAGCTCTCTTCTAGATCGGATTTTGGCTCCAACCCCCAAAACTGCCATAACCCCCAGACCCTTCCAAATGCTCTTAGTGACCACTACCCTATAGCTGTCACCAGACATTCTCCCCACTTCACCATACCCTGCAAGTATATTACCTCCCGCAAACTTTCAAATTTCTGCCCTGACTCTTTCATTGACATACTCCGTAGAATTAACTGGTTTCACCACACCATTCTCCCCTTAGATGAAGCTGTCCACTCTTTCAACACCACCTTCCTTGACATTCTCAACTCCCTTGCGCCTCTCCGCACAATTAGAATCAAATCCAACATGGCTCCTTGGCTTACTAAATCTACCTGAACCTTCATGAAAAACCGACACAGAATATGGAAAATATGGGCACAAACCAGGGCCCCTTCTCTCCTTCAGACCTATAAAGAACTTGAAACAAAATAAAAAAATCATCCACAATGACAAATTAAACTTCTATGCAAACCTCTCCACAACCCTAAAATCAGACCCTAAAAAATTCTGGAACGCTATCAGCCATATTCTACATCCTGGAAACCCTTCCCCTAATAAAACCCCTGAAGACACTGCCATTACATTTAACAATCATTTCACAGACTCAATAACCACCTTAATCAATTCTCTTCCCTTTAGCAACAATGTCAACACCCTCACTAACTAATTTTCTCTTCCCAACAAACTATATAAAATCCTTACTCTCCAAACTCAAACCCTGCTCCCCCTCAGCAGATAATCTACCCTATTTCCTACAGATTGCTTCTGAACCCCTGGCCTATCTTGTTTCTATGTTGATCAACTGCTCTATTTCTGAATCAAATGTCCCCTCTATATAGAAAAAATTCTTTACATTACCCATTCACAAAGGTGGAAATTCCTCCAATATATCAAACTTCAGACCCATTGCTAGACTATCTCCTCTCTCTAAAATTCTAGAGAAATGCATTCACAAGCAGATAATGCAGTGCCTTCTCCAAGAAAACCTTCTCATGCACACACAACACGGATTCCGTCCTAATCATAGTACAACTGCACTAATATCCTTCATCAGTACAGTATCTCTTGTGCGTGATAACAATAAACCTGTCTCATGCCTGTTTCTCAACCTCTCTAAAGCTTTTGACACTGTCTCCCATCCTCTCCTCTTGGACAAACTCACTTACTTAAAAAGGGGGTATTTCCTGGTTCTCTAGCTATCTCTCTAACTGCCAGCAATCAGTTAAATGGCTCTCTGCACTATCCCCCCCCCCCACTGTACAAACGGGTGTCCCCCAGGGATCTATCCTTGGACTACTGTTCTTCAATATTTTCACTAACTTAATCTATACCTATTGTCCCCAATCATCACTTGTGCAATATGCTGATTGAAAAATTAGATACTGCCTTCTGTTGGTTTCTTGCTGTTACTTGCATCTACATGCATGCATACCAAAATATATTTATTTATTGTGACCAGCTAGCCTTATTACTGTACTAAATCTAATACATACACTGAGACAAACTGCTTCAGTTAATACGCATTTTACTATTACATTTTCCTTTCGGATCTACAAGCATGCAACAAAGCTGCTGTCAGCTCTCTATGGCAAATTCCCAAAACTTGTTTATACACACTCATATTTATACCAAAAAGTCTGATATTTTTTCTCAGTCTGATGTATTACAATCTTCCTTTGTATAACACTTTTCTTTGTTCTTCTAATTTTTGATTTGTCCTTGATTCTTTCAAGTTCGGTGGTCCAAGGAAACTCAGTTATCTGAAATGTAGTGGTCCAACTTTGTCTTGCTTGATGTTACATCTCTTTACTTCATTGATGTCCTTCCAGCTGCCATCTACGCAGTTATTTTTACCGACTTTGTTTCTCAATAACATACTCCTTTACATGGATGCCAATATCCAATCAAGCTATGCCAGCACACTTACTACTACCTATTTTTCAGCATTTTATACTATTTCTAACTTAACCCTTTATACTTCATATCATTCTTGCAGCTTTTTATTCAAACTAATAATCATGTTAGCAAAACAGTGAACTATTATTCTTTCACTGATGACTCTACGGTCATCACCATTGTAGATAATCCATCAGACCTCCACTCTGCTACCCAGGCATCCTTCAACACCATTGAGACATGGCTTAGTGAGAAAAATGAATTCTTAATCCTACGAAATCTGAGCTCCTACTCTTCCTTCCCCAAAACCTCACCAATCTCAAAACTACATTTAATATTTTATCAAGCAATAATACCATCATCACAGCTGAACCTAGCACTAAATTGCTAGGTGTCACAATAGACTATCAGCAAAGTTTGATCTACGTTACAAACTGTATCAAAAAAACTCACCAGACACTTGGACACCTTTAACACAACAAGAAATACTTAACCAACACAGACAGAATAACTGTCTCCCATGCTTTTTTACTTCCCACACTTGTATACTGTCATATATTCACAAACCTTAACACCACAGTCATTTCAAAACTTACTACCTATAATAAGGTGGCCAGATTTGCAGCAAACCAAACCTACAAGTCTCACCACTGCTTATCACTTAAGAAACTGGACTGGCTTGAATTCCCTCACCTGCTCCTACTACATCAACTACAAATTATCCACTCCATCCTGTATTTTCCCTCTTTCTGCCCCAGGCTCTCTTCTATCATATCTAAATACTCCCCAGCTAGGACACTACGCAGCTCAGACCAAGGATTGTTACAGATTTATAAACCCAAAATCAAAATAGGATGTCTACTCTATAACTATAACCCAGCCACATCCTGGAACCAACTACCTCTAGAAATAAAGTCCCTTGATCACAGCAAGCATTTTAAATTAGACACCCAAAAATACCGAACTATAAATGGTCTTGCCACTGTAGTCATCCCCCTGAAACTACTATCCTAACACCAAATACTCCTCCGTACTCCAAGTTTATTTCTAACATTGTTCTCCCACCTCTTCCTTCCTTCTATTCATTATTTCTTAATACCCTCCCACTACAACCTTTCCTCCCTGTCTATCTTATTTCTACTCTATCAGACTGCTCCATAAAAACTAACTTTAACCTGTCTGTGTTATTGGTCATCACCACTTTAATTTCCTTATATCTCCATCCAACTTTTGTACATGTGCTCTCTAAACCAAAAAAACAATTATGTAGGTATTATTCATTTAATTAGTTATTGTAACCTGATTGTATTTTTTTGCTGACTGTAACTGATTTTTGTTAAATTCTATTCCCTGAGGAGCTTTTCTCCCCGGGTCTCTGCTGAAAATGAGCCAAAAGCTCAGTCAGACTAACCCGGTTAACAAAATGTAAAATAAACAAATAAATAATAAAATAAATTTACATTCCCTGATACAACAATAATAAGATTAATTAAAGAATAAAGGGAAAAACATTTTACATGCTTATATCTTGCTATCCATATAACAAAGCTTCAGATTTCTCAGTTTTTGTATTATCTTTTGTTTAGTCTGTTCACACATATCCTTAGCTGCCATACCAGAATTCTTTTTACTCTTAAGAGTCCCCATAAATATCATGTCCCCATAAATATGGATGCTGCTAATCCAATTTGTGTGTGGGTACATAATTTATGGCTATTGCCTTTGGTGTTTTTGTTTTGTACCCCCCCCCCCCAAAAGATTTGAAACTGCCTCAAAATGTTCCACAACACTGAAATGTCCTTTTCTGGTTTTATCAGATATAAAATAACCTCTGCAAACAGAGCCAGCTTTTCTTGACTACCATACCAATTATATCCTTGAATTTCTGAGTCCCTTATTTTCTTTGCCAGTGGTTTCAAATATAATGCAAGTAACAAAGGAAAAGAGGACATCCATGCCTGTTTCTTCTGCTCAAACATAAATTATCAGAGAGGAACCTGTCCACCCTAATTTTTGCCTCCAATCATATATCCTCCTAATCAACATTATATTTTTATCAGGGAATGTAAATGCTTCCACTGCCCTGTTCATAAACTCTCAGCTTACTCTGTCAAATGTTTTCTCTGCATCAACCCCCCCCCCCAACAACAGTGGTATTTACTTACAGTCTGCTTCCCTCTAGATCATCAGTGTACTGTTAATGTTGTTAAATGTTTGCCTACCCTCTCCAAAACCACACTGATTCATATCTATCAATTTTGGCATCACTTTTGCCATTATTTTAGTCATTATAGACAAATACTTTATAGTCATGGTTTAGAATTGAAATGGGCCTGTATGAAGCTAGATCTGGTGGGACTTTACCCTCTTAAGGTATTACAGCCACCACCACTTTCTTCAAGGATGATGGTGCTTCTCCTCCTCTTATCAGTTTTTCCCTTCTAGTTTCCAAACTTCCACAGCAATACCATCTACACCTGGAGACGTTCCTGTGCATTGGTTATACATACCATGTTTTATCTCAGCTCTTCCTATCCTGTTAGTAACTGAGCCTCATTTACCTCTAACTTTGGCATATTTAATTCTTCCATAAACATTTCCATTTGTACCTTTTCCTGATTTCCATATTTCTCTGCGTTATACAGACTTTCATAAAATTTCCAAAATGTTTCCAGTTCCTCTGCCTACTGGATCTCTTATCTTCCTTTTTATAGACTCTCTAAGCTTGGTGACAACCCTTTCTACTTTCTGTTGCCTGAGTCACTGCACTAAAAGATTTTGTGCTCTGGAGTTATCCAAAAACCATTGCTTAACAGCAATCTTTCTAAACTCATGCATACTATTGAGGTAATCCATTAGTTTCTGTTTAGCATTCTGAAATTGCTCCTCCTCTTGTTCTGTGAGACTCCCCCTATTCTGCAATACTTTAACATTTGTCAGTCCCTCTAATTCTTGTTACTTCTTAACCACCTCTCTCTCTCTTTTTTTTTCCACCCTATTTTTAAACTCCACTGTAATTTTATCCCATTCTCTAGCTATATTTTCAGAAGAAATTTCTAACGTCTCTGATAACTCCTGAATAATTTCTACTACCCATCCTTAAATTCTTCTGTCTTCAACAGATAGGTAGAAAAATGTCAGTGTCTTTTATTTCTTTTTATCCTATCACTATTGGAGATCTTCTTGCAAGTAATATCAGTACTCCTCTTTTCCTGTGTCTCAGGTATTCCGCTAATAACCATCCTGAAAACCTTTATCATCTTCACGTGTTCAATTCTTTCCAAATGCGTCTCATGTGGCACAGCTATTTGCGCTCTAAATTTTAATATAGTTCACTACTCTTTCTTTTTTGTACGTCAGTGAGACAATTTATATTTAAAGATAATATAGAAAGCAACATTATATTAAAAGGTTATTATTCCCACCTTTTATGTGCAACATCTTTTTTGTTGAGAATTTAGCACAAGCTTTTTGTGATAGATGCATGCACTAATCTTTGGGCAGGTAGATCTTTTATCCTGTTGTTTCTTGCCATATCCATTTGAGCTTATTTCACATCTTACAAAACTTTATATTTTATTCAAAGCACTGGAAAAATACAGCCCAATACACCCCTGAAACCTATCAACATATTGGTAAGACCAAAATAAAAAAAAAAAACTATATATATATATATATATATATATATATATATATATATATGGCTTCACTTCAGAATCCTGAAAGCTCACAATCCTGAACTTCATAATCTGGAACCCAAAATCCTGAAAATTCAAAGTCCTGAAAACTCAAAATCCTGAATCACAAAATACTGAAAATATACAGGACACAAATAATGACAATATTCTAGTACAAGGACACAGATAAACACATAAAAGACAAAGGATAGCACTTTTCACCAAGTATGGGCAGGGGGGCAAGCTCCGCCTGCACCCCCACAACCCCTGCTAATTAAATATATAAACTCCAAGATTGCACTCCACAGAAAAAAATGGCAAACATACCCTCATGTGTTCATGGCTGCCTGTTGTAACCTTAGTAACATTCCCTTTTAACTTGCTATACTACAACATAACTCATGATAGTGTAGTGAAGTGCAATCTTGGAGTTGATATATTTAAGTAGCAGGGGGTGTGGGGGACACTGCCCCCCACATGAGGGGTGCAGGGGGGCTTTCCCCCATCTTATATTTGATGGAATGTAATCTGGTTTGTGTTCTCTATAGTCAGTATATGTACCCTGTGTGTTTTCAGTCTTTTGGGATTCAGGAGTTTGGGCTTCCAGATTATGAAGTTTTATGAAATTCAGGATTGTGATATTTCAGGAGTCTGAAGTGAAACCATATATATATATATATATATATATATATATATATATATATATATATATAAAAAGTAAAAAGTAAAACGCTGATTGAATAAAAACGGACCAACAACATTTATTTCAAACCATAAACTGAGCGCTTTCACCCATAAAAATCAGAACAGCTACTATATATGTAAGAGAAATAAGAAATAAGAACCAATCACCTTTCAATTCCAATAAACAATTTTTCAATTAAAACATCAATCAGTCAATTTTCCATTACTAAAATAAATAAGATATTGTTACTTATATTAATATATATTAAAACATGTAAGTATATTTATGTTATATAAAAAAGTTTAAATATAAAATATATACAATCTGTAAGAATGTTCTTTCTTAATTAAATTAAGACTAAAAATCTAATAAAAAGCCAGGTAGATAGTAGACTAAATTCAAATGCACATATATATTGTAATATCCATCTTATGAAATAGTAATTTCTATATGATATCTATATAATATATGATTTCATTTTTAAATAACTAGTAATTGATGTGTGTTCATTTAATCCTGGTTTTGTGCAGGCATTCAGCCTGAGCTGCCACAAACATTCTTTTGTCTCAAGTAATGTATTTACATCACCTTCACTATTGTTATTATTGTCGGGTACCCTGTCAATAGCAAAGAACAAAAATCTTTTAAATTCTTTACATTTTATACTATGTGTATACAGAGAATTGGTGGTTTTCTTATTTTTAATGTCCCTATTATGTTCTGCTATTCTATCCCTTAGTTTCCTTTTAGTTTTCCCTATATAGAATGAGGAACATGAGAGACATGTAGCTAAATATACAACCAATTTTGTGTTACAGTTTACATGCCCTGGGCATCTTAAGGTCCTGTTGTACCCCTGTATTGTAACATATGGCCCATCGTTAATGAATCTGCAACACTTACAAAAACCACATTTTCTCATCATAGAATTTCTAAATAAAGTTTGACTTTCAAAATATTTTTTTTATTTTGAAAGTCAAACTTTATTTAGAAATTCTATGATGAGAAAATGTGGTTTTTGTAGGTGTTGCAGATTCATTAACGATGGGCCATATGTTACAATACAGGGGTACAACAGGACCTTAAGATGCCCAGGACATGTAAACTGTAACACAAAATTGGTTGTATATTTAGCTACATGTCTCTCATGTTCCGCATTCTATATAGGGAAAACTAAAAGGAAACTAAGGGATAGAATAGCAGAACATAATAGGGACATTAAAAATAAGAAAACCACCAATTCTCTGTATACACATAGTATAAAATGTAAAGAATTTAAGAGATTTTTTTCTTCGCTATTGACAGGGTACCCGACAATAATAACAATAGTGAAGGTGATGTAAATACATTACTTGAGACAAAAGAATGTTTGTGGCAGCTCAGGCTGAATGCCTGCACAAAACCAGGATTAAATGAACACACATCAATTACTAGTTATTTAAAAATGAAATCATATATTATATAGATATCATATAGAAATTACTATTTCATTAGATGGATATTACAATATATATGTGCATTTGAATTTAGTCTACTATCTACCTGGCTTTTTATTAGATTTTTATTCTTAATTTAATTAAGAAGGAACATTCTTACAGATTGTATATATTTTATATTTAAACTTTTTTATATAACATAAATATACTTACATTTTTTAATATATGTTAATATAAGTAACAATATCTTATTTATTTTAGTAATGGAAAATTGACTGATTGATGTTTTAATTGAAAAATTGTTTATTGGAATTGAAAGGTGATTGGTTCTTATTTCTTATTTCTCTTACATATATAGTAGCTGTTCTGATTTTTATGTAACTCCGATGAAACCCACGGTGTAAGTGGGTGAAAGCGCTCAGTTTATGGTTTGAAATAAATGTTGTTGGTCCGTTTTTATTCAATCAGCGTTTTACTTTTTACTAGTTTTTCGTGTCTAGTTTAAAAAAAAAAAAATATATATATATATATATATATATATCTTCAGGTATTGAAGTTTTACCCTTCTAATAGGCACAGTTGTCGCAATGCTCACAGGGTTAACCTAAAAGGAAGGTGATCTATGCTAAAGGCATGTAGAGCATATGTTTCTATTAAGTGCTGTCTGTTTTTGTTTCAGATTGGAAAACACTTGAATGCTTCCAGCAAACATTATCTACTAGCTATTGAAAGAAAGTATTCTGTTTTTATTTCTTTTTATCAGATTGTCACTGTGGAGACATAAGAACAGATAAAGAGTTGCTTCTAAAGCATTTATTTACTTCCTAGAGAAAAATATTTAAAAATACTGTTAAGAACAAAATTTTGTTATACATGCAGTTAACTCTCTCCCTCCTCTTCTTCCTCCAAAGTGTTCCTCCAAACATTAATGCCATGAAGTAAGCCATATGTTTTAGAGTCTCCTACAAGTTTACAATGTCACAAAAGTCCAATCTTTCCAGGTTTTGTTGTTCTGTCTTGTTTCAAAAATGTAATTAATGCTTAAAATCTCACATTTATTTGTCAATTTCTGAGCTGCTGGTTTTATTCCTGGTTATCTCCCAACTCCCAAATCCAGTCTCTCTCTCTCTCTCTTTCCAACAAACTCTCGGTTCTTCTAGTGAACTCTTCTGCTATTTTCTGAGTCTCAAACATTTTCTGTTGAAACATTAGAAAAGGTTTCAATGGCACAGTCTACTTGGTCTTTATTACCAGAAGAAGAAGAAGCAGAATCTCCTCCTGTTGCACAGCCTACTTTTTATTGGACACACTTTTGTATTTCATCTCCTTAGCATGTTCAGCATCAAAAAATGATTTTGTCCCTCAAGAAAAGAATATTCAGAAGACAGCTGGATACAGCAGTTGAATCGCATGCCTGCTTCTCAACATTCCTTGATTAGTGGAATAAATGTACTCTTCTGCCTGGTGTACAGTCCACACTCTACTGTCTCCTTCTTTTAATACCTTATCCTTCTGCCAAAGTTTTGTCAAAATCAACACCTTCTGCTAGAAGGATTGCATCTTTCCTATTAAAGGTCTAGGTTTCTTTCTCGTGGCCAGGTTTGAAGCACACACAGGATGTGCCCTTTCAATTAACAACTCCTTCTGTGGAGTACCAGTCCAGTTGCTTATTTCTGCTTTCATAAAATTAATAGTTTGTTTCTTCTAGCTTCCCTGGCACAGCATAAAATCTCAGGTTTTCCCTATGTGCTCTGTCCTCTAATACTATTATTTTTTGAAACATCTCTTCTTGATCAGTCTCACATTC
The DNA here is from genome assembly GCF_019279795.1 of Protopterus annectens. Taxonomy (NCBI): domain Eukaryota; kingdom Metazoa; phylum Chordata; order Ceratodontiformes; family Protopteridae; genus Protopterus; species Protopterus annectens. Next base: position 1,203,028,411 of record NC_056735.1, read on the forward strand.
AGCTAGCCTTTTCTTTATTTTGACCTCTGATTTTTGCAGTTTGCATCACCTCATCTGAACATCTGTTTAAAGCTTCTTCCATTTTTGCCATCATGTTATTTTAGTTGATATACTCTAATAGTGTTTCAATTATTTTAATCATCTCCGAGTACATTTGACTTATTTTTTTCCTATACGTTATTGAAAGTCATGTCTTGCACTAAAGCTGGTGCTTGCAGTTCTTTTTGCTGAACAGCAGCAGAATTCTTCACAGTATTTTTCCTCACCTTGTGTATTGATTTTCAGGATCACTGCATTTCTTTTTTTGTGGCATCCAAGCAATGCGCTTACTAGTGTCAGTTATTGAAACTTACCCAAAAATACAAGTTTACAGGCTCTGTCTTCTGAGTTTCTTTTTTCACACTGCGAGAGCTGAAATTAAGCTGTTGCTCAATGTGGAGTCATCTTGGAGGTCCCCATGCAAATAGGGTTCTTGTAATAATGGTCTCTATTTTTCTTGGTTCTACCTGCCTGTCATCTTGCTCTTATAGTTATTTATTGCTTTTGTTGACCAGGACAGTCTGACTGGGTTATGATAGCCCCTTTCCAGTGGAGGACCAAGGAGAAAAGCTCCAGTTACAAAACTGGCAGCTTTATACTGTAGTGGCATACCACAGTTCAATTACACGGCCACCCTCAAGGTTTTTACAGGCACTCTAAACCCCTCCCTGGGTTGTAACACAGACTCTAAGGCTCCAACCCCCTTCCTGGGATTTAACACTGACCTTCCTTCTCTAAATTTCTTGGCACTATCACCGATAAGCAAGGGGAACCCCTTGTTAATTCACATAATAGTTTGCAGGTTAGATAAAAAAAAGCCAACACCTACACATGTACAAATAATCATTCTCAAGCAAATTACCTTACATAATATGCTAACAAAAAAATGACACCCAAAACTGTTTACAATATGCATAAGTAACAAATCATGCATATTGAGCCTGATTAAATGGCCACCTTGGCCCATTCATTCCACAAACAATGATAATACTTTATCACATTTGCCAGCAAGATTACACACTTTGTGGAGTAATTAGGTTTTGCTACTTCTTAACATTCAACTAACAACAACCCCCCCCCCCCGTGAAAAACTCTAGCCATCCCAGGAGCTATCTGGTCATCTAACAGCAAAAAAAAAACTTCCTATGAATAAAGTAAGATAATTGCATTCATTACTGCATAATAGAAGAGAAAAACTGAAGGAAAAATAAGTGACAAATGCCTACAATTTCCCCAACTATCCTAGTTAATTCTGCTGAAGTGACCATTCACAGCTATTCCAACTTCTCTTCACCAATAATGAGCTCCAGTTCTTATCACAGATATCTTAGTCAAAGGTTACTCTAATGGCCAGCTCCATCATTTTGTTATTGATTAATGCCTCCTATAAACCTGCATAATCATAGGTGAAGATTGTCATTACAGCTCCCGTATTTATCCATTAAATTAAAAAAAAAAAATACCTATAACTGACAAGCGTAGACCAGTCAAATCAAAAGCAACTCCCTCCCATGCCAATAAGCTCTCCTTATTATAGTTTACTATGCGTGGGAGGTGATACCATACAGCAAAAGAAGCCAATCTTCTCTAGAGTCACGAGGGATCAAAAAATACAGAGCCTCTCTTCGTGGCCTTAGTTGCTTCAGGGCGATCAATGTTTTAAATAGGCGAAAAAATACAGCTAAGCAACTGTTAAACCAGTATTAAGGTTCCACACTGGCTGTTAAGGCACAAAGTATAAACAAAAACATAAATATAAAAGAGCCAATTCTGACAACCAAATCACTGAATCAAGCCAGCAAACAGGGATTTTAGTGCTCAGCTTGGTTTAAGTCTTCTGATATTGGCACAAGGTCCAGTCTATTCTAAATGTGACTTTCGGCGATTTTCTAAGCCAGCATTTGGTTTTCCTTCCCATACTTTTCCATATGTCTGTTGAATAACTGAAAAAAACTTAAAGGGCAGACAACATAGATGGACCATCAGCTGAACTGGACATGGACTATGAAGAGGAAGTATCAACATCTGTGGAAATCAGTCAGTGAAGTTGAAGCAAAAACCATGTCTGTGTCCAAAAAGGATTTAACCCCTCCAGGTAGTAAAACTTTTAAAACTGCCAGTTATGTTCAAGTCTTTGGAAATACAAAATACTAGCACAAACTTATTTCTCATCAGCTTTATTTGAGGGAAATAAGCATTATCTACATACATTTTTACAGTTTTTTATATTTTTATAGTTCATATAGTTTATCACTAACTGTGCCATTTTTTGTTAAATTTGTTAATTATTTGCTAATTATTGTCATACAACTAACTTCTTTACTGACTTGTTTTATACATTGTTGATGCGTTCAGTTTGATTGTTTAATACTGTCTATTTGTATGCAAGGAGCTTTTTCTCCCTGGGCCTCCACTGAAAATGGGCCTCATACCCAGTCTGACATTACTCAGTAAACAAACTAAATAAATACATTTTATTACATATTAGGATTATTAATTTATTTATTTTTTGTTCTGCCAGAGCTTGAACCGAATACTTTCTTTAAAGGTGAAAAATTTGCAGTTTAACCAGAAACTGTCAAGGCTGTCTCCCTCTCACAACTATTTCATTATAAATGCAATGTACCCTTTCTACTGGAATCCATTTGGCTGTTGATAAACCAGTACACAGACTTATCTGATTTTGCAGCTTCTCCTGAATTAGCACAAAAATGAGATTTTCTCACCTAGCTCTATCTTCTAATTTAGTTACTTCCTGAAGCAGCTATTCCTAAGCAGTTTCACAGACAGCTCCAGAAATCAGATAAGGAGCTGAGGTCAAGGATGGCAAAGTAATATCTCTGTGTCAAGTCCGCGGTTGGTTTATTTAATGTATTTGTTTAATTATTAGCATTTGTCTACTGGGATAGTCTGACGGGGCATAAGGACCCTTTTAGTGAAAGCCTGGGGAGGAAAATTCCACATAAAATACATAAAGTTTACAAAAGGTTACAGTAAAAAAAAAAAAAACAAGTGTAATAAAAACATTACAGACTATCAGTTAATGGTTAGGAGTCAAATCATGCATGTTACAGCACTGGATAGGTAGTCTTAACTATTAAAACAAAACAGAAAATAAAATATATTGAGCATGGATGGGAGAAAGGAAATTCACCCCGGGGATCACGTCAGTCGCCCTGCTAGACAGGGGTCCAGGAAGTAAATAGTGTGGGAAGAAATAGCCAGGGAATTGTTAAGGCTAGGCATGTATAGGCCCTAGGGCCGATAGCCTAGTACCAACCTATGAACGTATTAAGAATAGCTAAGTAGAGCTACTGCAGTACAGAAATTTATTTGCATTATATATGTTACAGACATGGCTAAAGACCTTTATCAGCAACAACACAGAATAAGATATGTGTGAGTAATCAGCAGCAAAGAACAACTACAATACACTGTACATTATCAATACTGGTTTCTAAATTTAGGCATAGGCTAGGCTTCTGGCACTTCTGTGGGTATTGACAGTATTATAATTCAGCAAAGTCGTAGTTCTACTGTAATAAGGACATAAAGCAAATAAGGGAGAGACAAGATATCCCTGCCTGCTTCTCTGTTCAAACATAGCTTTTCGAAGAGAAACCTGTCTTCCTTACATCTTGCCTCCAACCATTCATGTAGCTTCCTTAGTAACCCTATTATTGTAACTGGAATAAAAATGCTACCATTGCCTTACTCAGAAAATCCCAGCTGACTCAAATGCTTTTTCTGCATTCATACTCACCAAAATAATGGTGTTTTCTTATACTTCACTTCCCACTGGATCATCATTGTTCTCTACCTGCTGGCAAATCTTTGTCTTCCCTCCACACCACCACAATGATTCATACCTATCAATTTTGGTCACATTTTTGCCATTCTCTTAGGCAGTATGACAAACACTTTACAATCATGGTTTAAAATTGAAGTGGGTCTATATGAAGCTAGCACTAAAGGGTCTTTAGCCTTTCTGGGTAATACTGCCACCATAACTTTCATCCAAGGAGCTGGTACTCCCCTCCTCTTTAAAACCAACTCTTCCAGACCTTTATCAATATCTTCCCACTAACATCCAAATTTTGACATAAATACTACCTGTTCATTGGAGACTTCCCCACCAGTTGGTTTCTATATTACTCTGCTTTATACAAATTTTCCTAAAATTTCTGAAATATCTCTAATACATCTATAGGAACTTTTTAAATTTTTCCTGCAATAGGCTCCACGTTTGGCTACAACTCTTTTACTTTTGTTGCCCAAGTCACTATACTAAAATTGTTTGCATGATAAGAGTTGTTTCCAAAAATGGTTGCTTACACCAACCTGTTTGTATTAATTACCTTCACTCTACTGTTTCAGTGATTTGCTTAAAACTAATGTCCAGCATCCTCCAATTATTTTAATTGGCAGTGAATTACCAAACAGACCTAACATTATAAAGTCTAAACCTCAAAATGCACTCACTCGAAGTACTCCTTAAAATGGATAACATCAACATCTGTGCAGTAACAGAGACCTAGTTCAACACTCCAGAGAGCGTTACCAGGCTATAATTCATACCACACCTTTCGACCACTTAACCTGGACCAAAATGAGTGTCTATATTCATTAAGGATATCCACACTTCCAGGATAGCTGCTCAACATAATGTATCTGAAATTATTCAAGTGCAACTAACACTGGGCAAGACAACAATCCAGGTTGTAGCTTACTACAAATTCCCCACCATGCTCCATGATGCCCACTCCACATTCCTCAACATACTGGATAATATTAAGGTACAGCCCAATACCCTAATAATGGGTGATTTCAACTACCCCACCATCAACTGGGAAAACTACTCGTGTACTAACTCATTAGCTCAACGCTTTCTGGAATTCATAAATTCCAATGCCCCAGATCAGCTAGTCCATACCCCCACCAGGGGCAGCAATATCTTGGACCTGGTCATTACCAACATGGGTAACCGATGTTCCACACATGAGGTCAACTCTTCACTGGTCAGATCTGACTACAAGCTAATCACCCTAGATATCAATTTTCCTTAAGGAAACCACCATAAACAACTTCTCCAAAGCCAACTTCACACTCCTTAAGACAGAAGTGGCAAACTTCAATACATTCAAGCAGATAGATAATAGAGGTACGACTGCTGAATCCTATACACATGCACTGTATAAACACATACATGAGTGCATGGATTGTGCCATCCCCAACAGATCCAAGCCACTATCCTCCAAAAAAGGAAGCCAATCTGGGGGTCCCCTGCCATAAATAAACTCTAGAATGGAAGGAAGAAGCTGTTGCAAAAAAAAGTAAAATCCCCTGATTGCAGGAACTCCCTGGTCAGCCTCAGTAAGAAGCTAAGATCCCTCATAAAATCCTCCAAAGCTAGCTACAAAAATAAAATTGCCACTGATTCTAAAGACAAGCACAAAACATTCTACAGCTATGTCAAGAATTTCAATGGCAACATTCAGATCTGCTCCGAGCTACAGGACAATGGCACTAGATATACAGAACCAACTGATATTGCCAACATCCTGGCAGATAGGTTCACGGCAAACTTTACCCCCCTCACCCTCCCCAAAGGGCCCATCCCTATACTGGAAGAATGCTTAGACCCTGTAATCACTGATGCACAAGTTAAGACCACACTCTCCAAAGCCAAAAACATAGCATCCATGGGACCAGAAAACATCCCAGGCTGCGTTCTGCATGAACTACATGACAAACTGGCACCCCACCCAATACCATGTTCAATCACAGCCTCACTTCAGGTTTTGTGCCTACTGAATGGCGCACCACAACAGTTATCCCACTCCACAAAGGGGGGTGCCACCACAGACCCTGGGAACTACCGCAAAGACATAGGTAACCTGCAGACGCTGGACCTCACTCAATTCAGGTTTGTAAAAGGTAGATCATGTCTCCTGAACCTGAATGACTTCTTTGAATCAGTCACCAGAGCAATGGACGAAGGTAAGGTGGTGCACACAGCCTATCTTGACCTCACCAAGGCTTTCAACACCATCCCCCACTCTGGAATTATAGATAAACTCACTAAACTGGGCATAAATCCCTATGTCAACTGGCTCACTGACAGAACCCACACAGTGAAAGCAGCAGACTTCAAATCAGTGACAAGCGGAGTACCACAGGGTTCAGTCCTGGGTCCTCCCCTGCTTGGCATCTATTTCTCAGAAGTCCAGGCTATACAGCAGGTCTTTGGCTAGCAAAGTTCGCAGATGACTGCAAACTGGGAGCCATAATATAATCACCAAATGATGTGGACATTCTACAAAGGGGCCTCACTGAGACTGATGCTTGGTGTCAAAGTCATGGCTTGAAGCTCAATGCCAAAGAGTGTATTGTCATCCCCTTTGGGAAAAACACTGTACCCATGAACTACCACATAGGCGGTAGCCTACTTAACACTGAATGTGTGATGAGACCTTGGGACACAGGTGGACACTAGTCTCTCCTATGAAAATCACATTGCCACAGTAGTCAGGAAATCCTTCTATGTGGCACACCTCATCACTAAAAGGTTCTCCTCCAGAAAGAGAGAGGTCATTGCTCCTCTCTACTCATCCCTTATCAGACCCATCATTGAGTACAACGCCCCATCTGGCATGTACCTCGCAAGACATCTGCAACAACTGGAAAGGCCACAGAAATACCTAAGAAGATTATTGGCCTCAAACAGATGCCATATGCAGACCGCCTCAAAAACCTCCAGCTCTACGCAGTCGCTTATTATTATTATTATGTTAGGTGACCTTTGCCTAACATACAAAGCCCTGTCAAACCCAGTTCTGCTGGACATGCTACACTTAAAAAAACCCCAATCTCTCCATGCCACATGCTCCAGGGACCTGAACCTTGCCACCACAATAAACAGAACATGCTGGAGGGATAGATTCCTGTCCCAGAGACTTTCCATACTCTGGAACAAACTACCAATTCACGTCAAGCAAAGCCCCACATTAGCCCTCTTTAAGAGGAATCTATACAATTGGATGGGAAAATAGGAAATTCACCCCAGGGATCACCTCTGTGGCTCTGCTCAACAGGGGTACAGGAAAATAACTTTCTTGGGTGGCAAAATCCAGGGAACTTTTTGGTTAGGCTTATATAGGCTCTAGGGCCGATAGCCTAGTACCTACCTATGAACCTATGTGCCCATTCTACGGCTAGTTATATTTAATGGACACATTTTCTACAGTATATGAATGGACAAATATTATAGTATAGAACAACTATAGCAGTAGTGAATGTGACATACCACTGATTAAAATTCCTCTACTTTCTAAATTATGCCCAACATTTTCCTACCATTTGGCTGTTGACAGAGAACAAGCTTGCAGTTCTGCCCCAGTCCACCCCATGGACCCCTTGGTGATGTGCACAGCTGGAGATACCCAAGTCAGAGTTAGTTGATCAGGTGACACTCTCATCCCTGTCACCCCTTATGCCAGCCAAATAAAGACTTTGTAAAGAAACACTAAATAGGGAAGCTGCTATATTGCACCCTAAAGGGATTCACCATCCTTACAGTCAAGACCTCAAGCTGTGTACTGGGACTGCTCTATCCACCCATATACTGTGACGCACTCATCCCTGTCATCCCCTACTCCAGCCAAATAAAGACTTTTTAAAAAAAAACACTAAATAGGGAAGCTGCTATATTGCACCGTAAAGGGATCCACCATCCTTACAGTCAAGATCTCAAGCTGCATACCAGGACTGCTCTATCCACCTATATATTGTATGTATACAAGGACACACATACATATTTTCAGCAATTCTTTCCCTGTGTTTAGGCTATGGCTCCCTGTGCATCACCATTCTCCAACTCCCTATCCCCCTCCCTACTGGTCTTAGACCCTGTATTTTCCCTGCCCTCACCCACCTACATTGTCATGCCCCTCTACTATTTGGACAATAGAGGTGACTCACCCACTGAACCCTCTTGACCCATTCTAGCTCTGTTCTCTCCTAGTACTCCCAAACTTTCTCTCATTTCCATCTCTTACCTAGCCTTCTCCATTGTACTAAAAGTATTCCATTCTTTCCATCCTCACAACCTCTCTGTCATTCTCATATTGCTGTTACTCTTCCCCTATGCTCCACTGTTTTACCACATTATTTCATACTTAGCTGCATCACTGTTTTTTTTTTTTTTTGAGATATAACTGCTCCACCTCTGCCAATGTGTCAGAGTGAAATGAAGAAATCTGTTTTCAAGAATGTGTCTCTGGTCTGGGACAAAGTCCTCTGTTTTATCATTGTAGACAAGCTCTGGGAAAAAATTGGAGTCAAGTAAAAAAGAGAAATATCTGGTGAAACTGCTATAATCTACAGTCAGCTGAGGCAACATGTACGATTTTGCTTTTGTAAGCTGAGGGATCAGCGGAATACAGAAGAGGCAATATGGGCAGAAGAATGCTTTTAAAGGAATATTAGCAATGACCGAGAATGTTAAGAGGCTGGTCTTGTTAGGGATCAGTACAGAGGGATGGGGCACAGGTGGTAAAGAACCCCTGTAAAGATACACTATAAAGGATGGTATCAATCTTCAAAATGTTGGAGAAGTGGGAGAAGAAAATGTTTATCAGATTTACATGTGTTGGACATGCAGAGGGGGTTTTACCACTACGGAGGGGGCAACACGTCTGGATTAAATTACTGGGGAAGAAAATACCAGATTGGTATGACTTTGACTTGCACCTTTTTGGGATGCATAAATAGAAAGGATGGGTTGGAGATGAAAGACTAGAACTTAAATTGTTCACCGGGAAAGTGAGGTAGGTGACAGCTAAGGCTTGGAAAGGAAGGGCTCAGTAAGTTTATACATAAAGAGGAGTGAAGCTCCGAATGCAATAAATATGGAGAGGGCATGAGCAGTGGCTGACAAGGAGGTGTTTGGTGATGGGCAGTCGATTCCATTGGAGGAAAGATTTAGTGATGAAATGTAGTTGTAGTGGAAATAATGGTAATATCAAGTACAGGTGCAACGATTATCAGGGATAAGATACACTCCGCCCAAAAGGAGGCAACCTTCTGAGTAGTCAATACAGGGGACCTTCTTGGGGAAGATATAATACAGCTCGAATTACTGGGGGGGACCAGTTATGTAAGAGTTGGCTGGGTAGGAAGGCAAAGAAATCATCTATTACAACAAGATTTAAATGTTGGCTATTTGTGTTAGTAAAATAAGCTATACAATACACTAAATGTGGAATGAATATTCTATTTGAAAACGTTGGTGCTAAGTTATACAATACAGTAAACGTGGAATGAATATTATATTTAAAAACATCTGTGCTAAGTCGTACTGTTGAAAACTTGTGTTACATACACAACAATAAAAAACGATGCAGTTAAAAACAATTTTGATTTCTTGTAACAGGAATAGTGGAGATGACTGAAAAGGTGCATTGAGAGACATTTCGACAGGTTAGTGAAGAAGCCATGATGGTACTTCATAGTTTTCTTTTTTTAAGATTAGAAAGATAAAACATCACCAATTATAAAGTATTGTGAGCCTAGAAACAGCCTATTTAATCAGCATTGTTTACAAAGCTAAGGATATTACACAAATGATAAATGCATATACACTGAGATAAAGAATATGAATATGGTGAGTTGTATGATTTAACAAGGGATACAATACTTTGTGTTATATAAAAAGCTCAAACAAGAGAAAGACTGATCTTATTTCATTTTACATTTTCTGAGGTAGTAGTAGTAAAAGAACTGGATCAAACCATTTTTGAGGCAAACAAGCCCAGGAAGAAAGGACAAAAACCTGTTTTTGTAGGTGAGTGAAAAAACACAGATAATTTCTTTGCAAACACTAATATGTCATATATAAAAACTGACCTAATTTGACAGAAAAGAATCTGCTTGTGAATGCAGTTGACTTGTAAGTTAACCATGTGCACACACTAGTAATAACAGAAAAGCAAAAGTCAGTGGACTGCAGAGGTATACACAGATGGTATATTTATTGCATTTTGCTGGATATGCAAGCTCAGTGTAATATCTATGGAAAGTATTTTTAGATAAATGGGCTTTGGAATTCTATGAGTTCAACACCTCATTACTGACTAATTCTGTGCAAAAACTTAAAATAATAGGTCGCATTAAGCTCTGTTGTGTGTATATTAGAAAAATACAAACTGTCATTTCAAGTTGTGTTAGTTCAACAATCTAGTACACCAGGAAGGAAGGTCTGCATATGAAGTAACTTTCATCAGTTAGTAAAATCACAGTGTGCAGATGCAGTGCAGTCAAAGACAATAATTCCCACTACCACAAAGACAAGTATCTGCATAGCAGCAGTGTCAGTGATGCAGTTTTATGTAATACAATGTGTGAGGCTCCCGGAACAGAATGTACTGTGCAGCTATGTGGGAACACAAAGCACAGTCATAAATTATGACATTGGAAGATGTTATGGCATAGTTTCATCATGTTAGTTTCCCACCGTGAAAAATAAACCTCTTCTGGGAGTTGTCTACCTACCCACCCACTCTAAAACTCAAATTCCTCATTCATACCCATAAACAATCTGCTCATTCTAGGAGACTTCAATCTCAACTTTCTAGGCTCCATATCAAATGGCATTCTAAGAATGCCTTACTGATCTTGGCCTCTTGCAATTAATTACTGAACTTCCTATCCTAAAATTCAACCACAAGTCCCAGCCTGAATCTAATTATCACCAATGTCCCATCTAACAACCTCCCTCAAGCCTACACCAAAACTATAATTTAGGTCAAAATCTGGAAATAATATCACTAAGCTTAATAGCCACCTGCGTTCCATTGACTGGTTCTCCATACTCGCCATGCAAGACCCCAACAATTCAGCCACAGCCCTTATATAAATTCTAATCCAACTTTTTCTTAACAGGCAATTGTACTGAACTTTTATTAACCAATACTTGTACATGCAGTGCAATCCTCTCCTGGGATTCAGAAAGAGCACTATATTCAGAAAGAGCAATTTCAATGGTACTAATCATGAAAAAGATATTGGTGGTGATGATATGGATGTGACACAGGAATTGTATGTGGAAGAAGGGGATGATTTTTTAGAGCTGCAGGTTTTCCTGCGAAGGTCGGAGAGGCTCTTGAACAAGCAGCTACAAACGGCCAAATCTCCACGTCAGCATCCAAGAAGAAGGAGGGTGAACTATTAAATCCTAGTAGATGTAAAGCCAACGATGTTGTTACCAATATGTTAGACTTTAATGTATGTTTTGATTTTGTGTTGGAGTTTCCCACGAACTGTGAATTTTTGAGTGAAAAACAAAGTGACATGCAGAATGTAAGTGATCAAAATTAAGTGATCAAAATTTACACCACACAAATGAGTGTATTTTGGACAATGTAAAGCAAGTGCAGTACAGAAGTTTTGATGTAATGGGAAATTGTAGTAAGACACAGGACAGCAATGTAAATATGTATGTGCCTGTAACTCATAATGAACCCAACAATATTTGTTTAAGTCAAGAATTTGCTTCAGCTAACACTGATGTGTTGGATGTATGTACTTCTTCATTATCATGTGACAGTGTTAGAAGCAAAGGCTTCACAATATATAATTACACTGAAATGGATATTAGTGATGTGTATTTTGAACTGTTTAGCAAAGGTACAAACTTTGTGCCAAATTTCAAGCTAGATATTGCACAAGTTTTACTAAACTTAAAGTTATATATTAGGAAGCTTAATTTGCAATTATATTTTGCTGGTCAGGGTTCATGTGCTATGATGTCTACAGACGAGAACGTATCTTTAGGGATCAAAAGAAAAAGTTGCTTCATGCCTCCCATAAACTCAGAGATCACTGGATTTGAACAGATGGTAGAATATGAATTTAGGAAAATCTGTAGGCTAAAATCTGAGGTCAAGGATAATTTATCAGAGAATGAAAGAAAGGTTATACAAGAATTATGGTCAACACAGAAGGTTAGATGTATGAAAATAGACAAAGGGGGAGGAATGGTCATCATGAATAAAATAGACTACAGTAGTTGTATATTCAGGTTGCTTGGGGATGAAAACACATACACTAGAGCATCAATTAATGAAACTAATAGAGCATATAGAGGAATAGACATGTTTTTGTTTGATGCTTTACATCAAGGAGTTATTAATGAGGTTGAGTAGGAGTTTCTTTGTGTGAAGTTTCCTACTATGCCCAAGCTTTTTGGAATCCCAAAGGTCCACAAAGGGACAGAAAATGTGCAGCTTAGACCAATTGTTTCTGCAAAGGGTTCCAAGACAGAACCAATGGCTGCATTTGTGGACCATTTTTGTAAAAAAGCATTAATGGATGCTGACCACATACTAAAGGATTCGTGGCATTGTTTGGAAAGGGTAGGAAGTGTTAAGGGCATTGGGAATGAGATGTTTGGGTTTTTGACTGTCGATGTCATTAACTTATTCTCAGTGATACCACATCAAACTGGGCTGGAACTGTTTTATGACAGTCTTTTGACTAGTCCCAGTTTTGATAAAGAAAGACTGGAGATATGTCATGACTTGATGGAAATCATACTACATAATAACTTTATACAATTTGATGGAGAGATCTATCAACAAAAGACAGGGTAGCGATGGGTGCCCGTTGTGCCCCTGTCTATGCTAATTTAGTGCTATGGGCATGGGAAAAGCAATTTGTGTTAAACTCAAAGTACAAGGGCAACATTCTTTTGTACTGTAGGTTTTTAGATGACCTCCTTATATTTTGGAAAGGGGATGAGGAAAGTGTTAAGGAATTTTGCTCTTACATTAATGAAACCACAGATTTCCTTAGATTTACACACACCTGGAACAAAGAGAGAGTAAATTACCTGGACATTACCTTATTTAAGACCAAAGAAGGACTGGTGAGTACAATTTACAGGAAACCTAGTTATTCAAACTCGATGCTGCACTACACAAGTTGTCACCCTCTGCACCAAAGGAGAGGTGTAGTTAAGGGCCAGATGGTCCGGCTATGTAGATTAATCAGTAATGATGATTTATTTAAGAAGGAAATTTATACATTGATTGGAATGTTTGTTGACAGGGGTACCCGCTATCAATGTTAACTAACATCAAAAAGAAGTATATAGAAGAAGAAGAAACAAATATAGTCCTATTCTAAGAGGGCAAGGCGAGGAGGGTGCAAACATAGGTAGTAGTGTCAGCACATTGAATAAAACAAATAAAGCAAAATTTGTTTTAACATACAATGAAAGAGCTAATGAACTAGGTTCTAGTCTCAGAAATTTGTGGAAATATTTTCTGAGTAAAGATATTAAAATGATCCTAGGTGATACCCCGGTGATTGTCTATGGAAAAGGAAAGAACTTGAAGAGTATACTTGAAAGAGAGGGTAGAAGCAACACTAGATCTGCCATGAGCAAATGTGGTTCCTGTAGAGGATGTAGATACATAGCAGTTGGGACGACGTAAGTGTAGTGGGGTATCAACGCACGATATCTTGTCCAGGTGCTTGTAATTGTAGCACCAAGAATTGTGTATATCTTGCTTCGTGTATGTCATGCGATGCATTTTATGTGGGCATGACTACACGAAGCTTGAAAACAAGAATAGGGGAACATGTCAGTTCAATCAGGAGAAAGGATGAGCACAATGCACTTTATTTGCATAGTGCAGTATGTGGGAATTTTAACAAATTTTTATTTTTTATTATAGACAGGGTTAAGTCTAACATTCAGTGTGATGCACAGAACAGGGTAGCAAGGTTAGAAATGGAATGGCAGCTTAGGCTTAATGCTACCAGGCGCCCTGGGCTAAATGAATGTGTCACCATAAAGCCTCAGTTAAAATACTTAAGTAGTGTTATTTAGAGGAACTGCAATTTTATATTACATTTTTATATGTATACATATGTAATGTATGACTATTATAAGTTTATTAAATATTAAATGTTATGAATTGTTTTTTTAAACTAATACTTGGTTGTAAATGTATTCTTAAGAAATTGTCTGTTTGACTGATTTATTGATTAATTGGATGGGTGGGGAGAATGCATTCTTGCTTTAAATGTGGAGTGTTTTTTTTTTTATATGGAGTGTTTTACTGTCAGACTCTGAAGAAGCCAGGTTGCTGGTGAAAGCATATGCTTAGTCTGTTGTTGGTTGAATAAATCTTCGTGTTTCAGATCTTGAGTATTCATTCAGTGCACACTGTGGTTCGAATTTCATTTTATTTTCTTGGTTGAACCTTTGTTGGTTCTGGTGGGCTGTTTAACTGTTAGTATTATATAAAAAAAAAAACCTTCTTAAACCAATGCCTCACTTAGCATAAATGGCTATGGCTCAGGTTTGCTGTGTCAAGGGTGCATAGTTTGAATCTTCTCCCTTTTAATTTAATTTTTTTCAAACATTTAATGTAATATACAAAGACTGTACATGGTGTCTAGTGATGACCTAAACAGCTAAACCTCTGCTCAAGAGCTGTGTGTGAGTGCCAAGGATACTGGCATTGAATTTTTGCAGGTACCTTTAAGGCATGATCTAGAGTATTTGGGGTCTTTGTTCCCACACCCCATCTTTTTCAGTGTCTTTAAGACAAAATATAAACCGTTATTCCTGTTGTCTAGCGTGCCCCCATCCCAATGTTGCAGAATTTGTATATTAGTATACTGAAGTGTGTGGTGGTGCTACAGTAGCATTGTCGCCTCATAGCAAGACGTTGTCCCGTTCGATTCTCAGCTAGAGCGTCTTCTGTGTGGAGGCATACGTGAATGGGTGTACCTTGGTTGAAGGTTGTGCATCAGGGCTGGTAATACGGTATGTAAAAATCCACTACCAATCATTAGCGGACCGGAGTTCCGCTGTGGCGACCCCTAACCGGGAAAAGCCGAAAGACACAAATAAAGTATACTGAAGTGTGGAAGCATTCATGCATAATTACACAGTCACCCGTCACATGGCTGCATTCACAGACACACCCAATACACGCGCACACAAACTAGTCCTACCTATCCCATAAATAAGCCCCACACAGACAAACTCATCTTACACCACTCGTACCTCTAATAAAATACACAGACATATACACACCTCCCAGCACTACCTGTTCACTGAACTCCCCGGCACTTCATTGGTTAGAAGTAAGGCACTACCTCAAATTTTCTCAACTAATTACTTCACACAAATTCATTTAGCAACCAGACAAATGCTGTAGTCTGAAAAATGACACCTTATTGTATTGAAGTGCTGGCACTCATAACACTAAGTCCTGACATAACTGAAAAAAAGACCAAAACTGCAGGAGAAGAGTGAATACTGAACATTGCTCTTCTCTAATTTTTTTTTTTGATTCTCTTTTATTTTTTCTGTCAGCCTCCATATTTCAGGACTTAGTGAAGTGGGTCACAATATTTCAAGTAATTACCCTGAAAAACATTGTCCAACTCTACAAGCCTGGTACACTGGGGTCTATATCAGCTTATCGAAAGCTGATAAGAGCAAATGTTCTTTGATCGACCCGTAAACATCGAACACACTATATAGCGAAGACACAGAACAGCGTTTTGTTTTCCCAGGGGAAAAAAATCGCTGGGCCGTTTTCGGGAGTTTGCCATTTCCTCCACTGCGGTGCAACCTCGGAGTTGGTATATTTAAGTATGGGTCAAGTAAGGGGGTGAGGGGGGCGAAGCCCCCCACTTAATGTTGTGTTTGCATTTTTTTTTTTGGATGGAACAGCAATTTTTTTCCCCTGGGAAAAAAATCGCTGTTCCGTGTTTTCGCTATTTAGTGCATTTGACATTTAGGGGTAGATCTAAGAGAGTTTGCTCTTATCAACTTTCGATAAGCTTCTATAGACCCTAGTACACCATTGCACTCCACTAATAAAATGTTGCTGACCTTAGCCAAAGCAAAAATAAAACACAGCAGGAGACTCTTTGTACTCCTGTCGCAACAAATTATGGAACTCCATTCCTTTCACTGTTAGTCTTAGAAAAAAATACCTATTCTTTTACAGTACAAATTAAAAAATACCAAAGGAAAACATGCTCATGTACATCTATTGGTTGACAGACTAACTGACATACCCCCAAAATACTGCATTAGCATTTACAGTTGGCCACAGAGAGCTCACCATGGAACTGCACCACAGGGTGATGCAGCACTATGCTAGGGCCATCTCTGAATGGGAAATGGTTATTATAGAATTTATACCAGTCTTCCTTGGGCTGAGCCTGACATTGGTCAACACGGATCATGCACAGCACTACCCTGGTAAACAAATATAAATAAAATTCACCTTACTGTAACCTTTCTGAATTTGGACCCTCATGTATGGTGCACCACATTCCATCTTAGGTGGTTGTTCCCTTAATACCACAGAAAGCCTGATCTGTAATTTCAGATATTTCAGTACCCAAACATTTTATACAGAAAGGGTGCAACCCAGTACCATAGAGTTGCATGTTTAACAAACAAAAACTTAAAAATTATATACTTATAAACTTCTTACACTAGAAATAGCTCATTCAACTCATGTTTTAATGCATCTTAAATGATGATTCCCAATGTGTCCATATACTCCTCCTCCTACCTCTACCTGTTCCCTTGCTGCCCCTTGTCTTTTCCATATCTCTGTCTATATTCATTATTTTATAACCTTTCTATCCTTCCTATTACCATTTTGGAAACTAATAATAGTAGCTCAATTATTTTTTTCTTGGGGATAAACTGTCCCTACCTTTTGGGCACTAGTTTTTCCCTCTTCCTAGTCACCTTTCCACACGTTTTCTAGTCATATGCTTAACATCTTGCTTGAACTTATCTAACTCCGTACATGACCAAAATATTTGCTCCAAGTCTCCTTTTTGCCCAGATTGCATCTCCAATAACTTTGATTAACATCTAGGTGTATTTTGTATAACCTATTTGGTGTAAAGTATTTATGCAAGCAATAACCTCTCCGTGGTGCAGTAGCCCAAAGGTACAGCACTAATGCACCACGGAGAGGTTATTGGTTGTTTTAGTGCTGTACACGTTTCATTGATTATTTATGCAAGCACTTATATTGAAAAATTCAGAACTTTCTAGATTTTATTATGCAGTGGAGCAGCATATCACACCACTTGCATCATCTGCTGTCCTAACTTTTTCTCCCATTCATTCTTTAACTTAGCCACACCTATCGGAGACTCTAATTCATTTGCCATTTGTACAGTCAATTTATGAATATATTTGAGTTATCTGCCTTGCTTCTATTAACTATAATCTCTGTTGTATTCTCTCTCATTTTTTAGATCTCTACATCACTTAACTCTAGCTAATCTTAGCACCATATTCAATATTATTTATATGTCTTTAAATTCGGTTCCCCTTTATAATCTCGAAATACTGAAATCTCGAATTTCAGTATCTTGAGACCATAAAACTGAAACCACAAAACACAGACAGCCCAAAACCGTGAAATTTCAAATCCCGAACACACAGCATACACCACACCACACACACAGACCACAATACACACACTACAAAACAACACACAAAAAGACACCACACATCCACAAACCTACACTATAATTAAGCAGGGGACAAGCCCCCCTGAATTCCCCATGTAGGGGGGCTGCGCCCCCAACACCTAGATTGCACAAACAGAAAGAGATAGTAAACCCAGACATTCTACAGTCCCTGCGCGCGCGTGCACACACACACACATATATATATATATATATATATATATATATATACACACACAAACACCAACACATCCAACACTTACACACTCACACTTTCACCTGCCCAACCTAACCCACACGTACAACTTACAAACACACTCACATACATTCAAACTCCCACCCAAAACCCACACTCATTCACCTTAAATTCCACATAAATCCACACACTACATTGGACACCATCCAAACCAAACACTCCACGTAATGTAGCATAAATCCATAACCGTGAATTCGAGATATTGGAATTCATGATTATGAACTTTCGGTATTCTGAATATTCGCCTTTATGTCTTGAGATACTGAAATTTGAGATTTCAGTATTTCGAGATTATAAAGGGAAACCTTAAATTCATACTTTAGTTTGAACTAGCTCCACTACATTACCTTAACCCTGTGCATTACTTGTGTCTTTTAGAACAACCCCAAAACATCTACTTGCCCTTCCCCATTTCCTCCTAAGCAGGCAAGCTCTTCTCTCAAGTTTTTATATTGCTTAACTGCTAGGATTTTGCTGCCCATTCTCAACATGATCTTATCCTGGTTCTCTCTCTCAAAAGGCCTGACCATGTGTGTAGTTCCACAGCTTGTACACATGTTCCCCCAACAACATACAATTGCCATTCCTTTCCATTTTAGTCTATAGTTCTCCTGCACAAGGTAAAACCATCTTAATTGTGTTCCTTTATGGTATAACTTTGTTACTGCTTGGCCTCCTTGGGCCACTAGCAATGTCTTTTCATCCCCACTGTTTTCTACTGTAATATATATTTTTTTATTTACTTTTCCACCCCATCCCACAACTGACTTCAGGACTATACAGACAGGCTTGTCCTACATATAGGATTAAATGGTATTATTAACTTTTTTGAAGCTTGGATTTTACTGTCTAAAGTTAGTGACAGCCCTTATTTCTTTGAATTGTTTAAATCTTGCCTTTAACTCAGTTCCATGTCTCTATTAGAACTTGCTCCACTACTCTTGTAATCCAAACTGCCAAATATGCCATTTTATAATGTTCCCAAAAATAGGTGCAGTGCTCTACCAAATCATATCATTAGGTACAGTTAACTGAAATAGCCTTTATTTTATTTTAACATTGTATCCTGAAATCTTTGTAAATTCTTGCAGAAGCTCAGATAACTTCTTAACATCTTTATCAGGATATGACCAATATAAAATACCACCATCTGCAAACAACGGCATTTTTTCTGGCCTCTGTCTGATGGGAATCCTTTATTTCAAAAGGTCAGACAGATGGAAGTTAAAGTTTCCAAATAAAAATCAAAGAACAGTGGTAAAAGTAGGCTTCCCCGCCTTGTACCTCTCTCAATGAGGACTGGGTTTCAGTGACTACCCAATCCCCTTCATGTATGTCAATACATCTTCATATATATGCTGTTATAAGCCCTATTAACATCCAGTGTATATTATATTTTGACATCACTTCCCAGAGGGTATTTCAATGAACCTGATCAAATACTTTTCCATATCTGACCTGTCCATCAACAAAGGTAGTTTTCTGTTTTGATCTTCTTCCTGTATCACAAGTTCACAGGTAGGTGCTAAGGTAGCTGCACTTGTGGGCCATTTTAAGCCAAAATTTCAAAGGTGAGAATCAAACCCAGTATTTTGTGTCTGGTAGGTAAACACCTTAACTGTTATGCCAACCCCCTCCCCCTTGTCCTCAACTCACTGTCACAGTTCTTCCTTTCTGCTATAGATCCATTTTATGAATTGCTTTTGTTTACGAGAAAAGTCCAACTGGGTACAAGTCCCATTTTCAGTGAAGGCCTGGGATGAAATGCACCATTTTACAGAATGAGTAGAAGGTGGTTATACAAGACTTACATAATAAATGTACATACATACAATAACAGCTAATTGAAAAATAATAAATGTGGATACATAGAATAGCAAATGAAAGCATGACAGTTAAATGAAGAATACAGTAAACTATTAGCCAATATCAACCTTATAAGAGTCTAGTTACTTTCAAATGGAATCACCTGAAAATAGACTTGAGTAAGAGGCAGTAAAGTAATTACAGGATGAAGATGGTTGCAAATTATATTTGCTCACATATCTGCCACATTCATTATTCTCTTTGCCTGGACATTTTCCTTAATAACTTGCTTTAAGTTAGCCCACTTACATTTTCAATTAAAATGCGTGGGTTCTTCAACAAATTATTCATTAAGGAAATAAATTGTGTATGTTTTCTTTCGTGTCTCATCCAACTATCAAAGAACCTCCAATATCTCAGGTTAGAGATCCCTTTCCCCCACAGTACTGGTACAGTACCCAAGCTCCACTGATATATACATCTTTCCACATGTATATCTATCAGGAGCTCATGTAGAGGTTCTATAAAAGGACAGTTGGAGCACGAAACTGTTCAGAGCTTTTTTTTTTTGCCACTGATAGCACCTTTGGTGGGCCCCCATGAAACTGTCCATTAACTAACATTACCACAAGGTTATGCAGATAAGTTCCTTCCAGTATTTTATTTTATGAAGAAAAATTTTTTTTCTGTCAAAATCTTTTGTATTTTGCTAGAAAATGCATAGTGGCTAGACTGGTAGGGCATTCTTAGGGAATGCTTATGTAAATGCTCACATGAACTTTTTGTGAGAAAAAAAGTGTCAGATTTATTTTCTGCAGTGTTTGGTAGAGGATACTGGGGTTTACTTACCTCAGAATCACTTCTCTACTTTACATTTTACTGACTCATTCAGGCTACACTTTCCTACTTTTGATGTTCCTACTCAGTTTGATTATAGAGTTGCCTTCGGTCAGACATCATGCTCGTACCCCTGCCCACAAGAAGAAGAAAACTTAAGGAGTCTTTGGGTGTCAGGCAGACTGCAGTCAGATGCTAAAGTGGATGCCTTTGTTGTTGTTCCTTAGACCGCTCATCTTTTTTTTTTTCTGGTTCTCTGCCCTCTTGTTGTAGCAC
Source organism: Protopterus annectens (assembly GCF_019279795.1). Lineage (NCBI taxonomy): Eukaryota > Metazoa > Chordata > Ceratodontiformes > Protopteridae > Protopterus > Protopterus annectens. The sequence goes on from NC_056735.1 coordinate 1,203,049,157, forward strand.
TTGCAGTCACCAAAGACTAGGGAATAGCCACATTCCATATAGATACTGGAATGGCCTTGCTAGGCAAGGGAATGCTACTTTTGTTGGAGTCAGGGAACAGAGTTGGCAACAGGTCTTTACTTAGGCAGTACGGGGATGTTGAAGCTGGGATTGGTATGCCTGGTAAGGGTCAGTCAGTGGCCACGTGAAAGTGTGCTTAGTGAGAAAACAGCACAGACTCCAGTCAATATTTCTATGGACAGGACCGATTTATTGGGATTTACAAAGGAACTTATTTCTGCCTTTTCCTTGTCCTCAGATTCTTCAAGCACTAGAAGGAAATGTTCTTTCTTTTTCTGACATGGGTGTTCAGTCACAGGAGGATGGTTGTCTCTCATTGAATGAGCTTTGCCTCTCTATCCTCCGATCAGAAAACCTGTGCCCCCTATAGGACCTTAATTTTGTCCCAGAAGCACTGACAAGAGTTCCCTTTTGAGTCAGCATTTCTTCACAATCCAAAGACTAGAGGCAAGTATCTCATCAGACCCTTTTCCCAGGAGATATCATATTCTGCGTTCAGTGAGATAAGAATGAAATTACTAAAGGAAAGGACAGCCAGTTTCAAAATAAACCATTGCCAAATGGTTGTCTCGTGTTACTGTCTTTTTTGTTGTTCTTACCATAAAAAGCCACTTCCAGAAAGGGTTCCAGCCCATTCCACAAGGGCCTTGGCTTCTTTGGTGCTTTCTGGAAAGGAGTGGACTCAAAGTATTTACAGGCAGTGACTTATCTTCTGTATGCACTTTTTGCAAAACACTACACAATGGCTTCAGTTTCTAGCTGCAGAACACGCTTTGCTAGGACTATTCTCCAGTGGTTCCCGGAATCTATGTTTATTAGCTTTGTACTGTTTCTTCCCTAAGCTAAGGTAATCTACCCATATATGTTAGGATACTGTAGTACAGTTGTGTAAATAAAGCTTACCATAACAGTATATGCACTTTGCCTATGAACATCCAAAGTGTGAAGAATGTAGTCTCCTTTGTTGAGTAGTTTGGAACAATATTGGTAGACAGGTTAGATCAAATTTGCATCAGATGCCATCCTGGAAACAAATGATAGGTTAGATCAAATTTGTATCAGATAACATCCTGGGGACTAATTATATATTTCTAAGTAGTCTTGTCCTTATGGAAAACTAAGTAGGTTGAAGTAGAAGACATGGCCTGCAATTCCAATTTTCTTCTGGTTGAAGTAACTGCCATCAGAAATACTTTCCAGGAAAGATGCTGACTCAAAAGGGAACTCTTTGTCAGTGCTTCTGGGACAAAATTAAGGTCCTATAGGGGGCACAGGTTTTCTGATCGGAGGACAGAGAGGTAAAGCTCACTCAAAAGCTTTACACATTCTGTGCAAAGCTAAGGAATGGGAATATTATTGAGGTTAACTGAGCCTTAGCTGTGGAATGACTGGAGCCTGAATCAAAAAAACTGTGAGAGCAAGAGTAAAACATCAGGGACAAAAACATTAGGAGTGACTATACCCTGTGCAGTTGCCTAAACGAAGCACAAAAATTCCATCTGATACAATAAACCTTATGCATAGATTCCTTTCAAGACACACGCAGGATGCAAATAACATCTTGAGACAAAGCAGTGTCATTTTCCTTCACTGGAATCAGAGAAACCAGATAATTAATGAGGTTGTTTAGGTCTAGGTGAGACAATCGTCATAGGTGAAAGAATGCATCTTTCTTGGGATCCAAGAGTCAGGGAAGCTCACTGTTGTGAGGATTTACCAGGGGAAAACAAATTTGCCTGGGCCAGTAAGGTGCAATGAGGAATACTGCGGCTTTTTATATTGCCACTTTCTGCACAAATCTAGCCATTAGGGGCAGAGAAGGGAAGGCAGAAAAGATCCTGGAAGGCCAATGTTCAAACACAGTATCTCTCTGAAAGTGTCCCTTTGGAAGGATAAAGGCAAATAACTTGGTGTTGGCTGGGGAGTAAAATAAGTCACAGGAAGGATGGCCTTGAGTTTGATTATCTGCTGTGCTACCACTGCATTTAGACATCACTAATGAGGCCTCAGAATTGACCTAGTGAAATCCACTCCAGTAACATACAGGGATAAAACCCTATGACTCCAGGCAATCCAGATTTGATTAGTGGCTCAGGCACATAACAGAACTGGCTTGGAGGATGGGGAAATCCTATCCTGGGAGGGAGACTGGGTACATGCTGATGTCTCTCGAGTGGAGTTCTAGTGATGGCTGGTACCAAGGATATTAGACTTCCGGCTAGGAGGCAGGAGAGAGAGAGTTCAGTGCATGCCCCTTAGGGGGTGCTGCACATAGTAGTTTCCCCTTGCCCAGCCAGTTTAGTGTGTGATAGTCATGTAGGGGAGGGGAAATTAGCCAGCAAAAAATCCCAGACTCCATGGATGACAGTAAAACTCCCAACACTCAGCCTACACCTGCACTGAATGAAGAAGAATGTCCTTGGGTGGAAGGGCTTATTAGGGTAGGGATAGAAATCTGAAAGATAATGGGGTACTGGATGTGGAAAAAAAACAAGTGAGCAAGCTAAATGGATCTTCTTAGGAATATGTACTACTATCAATAAAATGAGGCAAAGCAATCACTCACTCATACACACCCATGACTTCTTGGCAGAAGGTATAGGATCTGGTCCCGTCCTCCAGTTGTTGATATACCACAATCATGTTATCAAGTTTGAATATAAATCAGTCCTGAAGGTAAGAAGTCCTATATTTCCTGCAATTTATGGAAAGCTACTCTCTTCTCCAGCACACCAATGTAAAGATCGGCCACCTGTGAACTCCATGTACAATGGACTACACTCCTAGGACAATAAGGAGGAGGCAACCATTATTATTACTACCATGTGGGGGTGGTAAGATAAATAATCTTCCTGGAAAAAAAAAAGAGGGAAGTTAGCCACCAAAGTACCTGTACCTTGCATAACTGGTTGACTGTTATGGGAACCAAAGGGTGGATCAGAATTTGAGACCACTCTGCTTCAGGTAGCCACTAAAATATTCTCATATGAAACTGAGCAAAATGAACCATTAATGTGGAGGAAGCCATTAACTCCAAGATTCTGAAAATTAGGACCACTGGTGGTGGTGTATGGAACTGAAGCTAGGTTTTGATTGCGTTTTACAGGTTTAAAACCCTATTCATAGGCAGTGAGAGTATGCAGTTTTTCAGGTGGAATCCTATGAACTGAATTGTCTAAGTTGGTTGCAGATTTGATTTTTCATCATTTATTGATATGCCCAAAGGCAGACAAAGCTGAAGCAAGCAGTCTCCATTATCAATAAAAGACTCCTTTGCTGCGGCAGCAAGGAGCCAGTGTTTTAAATATGGAAACACATGAATCCCTTGTTGCTGGTGATGAGCTGTGAATACTGCCATGAACTTTGTGAACACCCAAGGAGCTGTGGTGATGCCAAAGGTCACTGAACTGGAAGTGACATGACAGAGTGCATCTCCTGGAAATTTTGGCTAATTTGGTACAAAAGTAAGCATTCTGGAGCTCTAAAGAGCACACTCAGTCATTTGCTTATAGATGAGACAAAATTGTTTGCACCATGACCATTCTGAACGGTGTCTTTTTTTATGTACGTTTGGCTGTCAAAGGTCCAAAATTGGCCTATTAACATACCCTTTTGTCAGCTCTTAAAGGGGTATGAAAGAATACCTTCTTGCCTTTTTTTTTTTATATATAACACCCCTATTATGCTATCAGAGTTGATGACTACACCCAGAGGTGTGACATCCTAAAATCCTGCAGGTGAGAATAGACCTCATCTTCAGCACATTTGTAGACAGAAAGTCTGTAACCATACACCTTAAGCAGTGCGCTCTTAATAATGCCACAACTTAAGGAAGATGTGTCTGCGCTGGCAGCCACTACATTGCTGGAATGGTGAAATGGATTCCCCCAGATTTAAACTGGGAGCATGCAGCCAGCACTATAAGTCAATCTTGCTTGCCCTGGAAATTCTGATCTTAGAGGACAATGAATTTGAAAGGTGAGACCACTGAAGGATTCTCATGTAAAGCCTGATGTGCTGGACCAAAGAGATACTTACTGCTATAAGACCAAGCCGTGGGAAGCAGATGATGTAACTATCTGAGGTTAAAGTAATGGGAGTTACTGAAGACTACAGAGGGTGATCATGTCCAAGGGATGGTACGGCTTCCAAGACAAGAGTTCTCTGGATATGGGGCTCTGCAATGCCACCATTTGTTTCACTGCAATATTCACTGTTATTAGCCCAAACTGGAAAAGATGAAGAAACTCCCATGCTAAAACAATTCTGGTGTAGCTAGGAACAAATGATCCAGATGAAGAAATACCCTGATCTCTTGTAAACTCTGGTTAGCTACTCACTGGACATACAATTGGTAAATCTGGGGAACAGAAGCAAGACAAAATGGAAGGGTTAGGAATGGTTAATGACTAGCTCATATCATATACAAAAATGTAGAAACCTCCTGAATTCTTTGGCAAACAATGTGGAAAAAGGTATCTTTGAACATCCAAGTAGTGTAGAAAAAGGCACCTTGAAAGCCCAAGCAGCACATTCAATCTCCTTTGACAGACAAGAAAGGATGGGCTGCCTGTGGTTCTCCTAAATTTTTGTTTGAGAAAAAACACTGACAATCTTTTAAGATACATGTTCAGCCTGAAGTCCTTTATGTTCTTTGATGATAACAATATGTAGCAGTAACTGGATCCTTTCTGGTGTGCAAGGCCTCTTGGATGGCTTTTGTTGGAGTAGTACAACACCTCATTCCCTGCAGTACTCATTAGATATGGTAAAATCAAAAGGAAAATCCTCTTTGTTCAAAATAATCCACTGTTTTATACTGTAAGTATTTTGTAGGTAGACAGCTAACCAGAGTAGAATATACACAAAGCAATCCTCCTTTGAGATTTAAGTTATCCGGTTTATTCAAAGTAATATGCGCTTTCACCTATAAGACTTCACCAGATACATGTGCAAAATATATACGGAGATCTAATAGTGGATTACATTGAACAAAGAAGCTTTTTCTTGTTTTACTTGTTGGTCCTAGGGAGAACAAGTCACTCTCAACAACAGGTAGCCTACATTTTGTACTAATTAGACACAGTGGAACATCAGGTAATGCAAGACTGTGCATGGCATGGCATTGCCTATGGATATTGTAATCTGAATTTACTTGGCCTACAAAAATGCCATACAGGCTTATGAAGTGACAGACAATCCCTGACTGCTACTAGAGTGGGACAGCTGTGGATGTTTTTTATTTAATATGTTTATACTTCATAAAGCTTCATACATTATCCTTTGTAGATGTCAAGGGGTGTGTGGGCCATCCACCCTTAGCCACATCACTGTATGCATCTACATGAATCTATGACTACTGCAGGGGGATGGTTGAGAATATGTGCCACCTTTCCCTATTATCCATGTCTGGGTTGAGGGACTCCAGTGGGAAGTCTACATGCCTCCTCTCTTGAACCTGTACTTATCTGTTCTTGGAGTGGAAGGAGCCAGGCATGTGTAGTGAATCACGTGAGTGCCTTTCAGACTCTATCCAGTTATAGAGATGGCAAAGAGACTGAATGAGTAGAGGAGAGTCTCTAGTAAAGGCTGGAAAAAACAGTACTGCAGGTGCCAAGTATGTAGTCTGCAATGTCAAAATCAATATAGAAGCAGCATTTGGAGGCAAGAGTAGTAACCCCAACTGCTCAAAGATGGAACTCATCCCAACAAATACTGAAGGCACTTGTATCAAGTCTAACCAATAGCCTAACTTTAAATATCAGTACAGAAAGACCCATCAAGCTCAAGTCCAGCACTAAGTTCTTCAGGACTAAGGGAGAAAAGGCTGAAACACAGGGGACAATGCAATGACATTGAGGTCAGTGCCAAGACTGGTCCTGACAGTCTGACTATGACTTCTTAGGCCGCAAAGGTCCCCAATGCCAAAAGTACTGGTGTTAATACTATCCACAATGACATCAATGTTGACATAGAAGATCCTAAACCAAGTGGTTGTTTCCCCAATGTTGAGACCACAACCAATTGTAAACGCACCTTTGATTTCTAGGTTGAAACCTGAAAGATGGTGACTGGCCTCACTGAGACCAACACAGAAACTGCAGCAGGTAAGTACAGACAAAATGATGAATCTGAACAAGATAAGGAAGATGTGCCAATTACCAGCCTGTTCCACAGGGGAAAACACAAGACCCATTCTTCCAGTCAGTGTTGACAGAAACAGAATGACTTCAGTGGAAACTAACAATCTAGCAGACAATTGTCTGGAAAGGAAAAAGTCTTACTTCATCTTTCAGTACAGATTACATGCTGTCTTGTTAACCTGGCAAAAGAAGCTTCAACTACCTTCACCAGCAGCTTGTATATATATATATATATATATGGATATATATATATATATATATATATATATATATATATATATATATATATACACAGACACACACACATAGGAAAAAATAGTGGCATAAAGGATGGAATCTTTCACCTTTGGCTTTTTGCTGACAGGGTCGAGAGAAATATTAAGTCGCCCCTGTCCACTCTGCACTTGTATTTGCTGTCCTTACAACCTTGTATTATATTTTAGAATAGTCAGAAGGCACTGGTTTAAGACCTAGGTTCCAGTAGGTCAACCTAAAGGTAGCACTTTAGGAGGAACACTGCCCCCCCATTAAGCTTCTAAAAACTGAATGTTATTATCTGGCTTCAGTGAGATAAGTACAGAAACTGCAGCAGGTAAGGACAGCCAAGAAAATAATGCTGAACAAGAAGGCAGGGAGAACATGTCTCTTGTTGGTCTGATAACAGAGGGGGGGAAGAGCTACACCCATTTCCTGCTGCAACTTCAATAATGCCTTCAACACCTTCTTATAGTCAACAGTCACAAAATAACATCAGAGGGAGCTAAATGATCTGGCAGACAGCTGTCTGGAAAAATAAAACTTCTCACTTCACTATCCAGTACAGATTACATGCTGTCCTATCTTGTCAACCTGAGGAAAGAAGCTTCTACTGCTACTGCCAGTAACTTGGATACACATTTTGGAATAGTAGTGGAAGAGGAGATGAAATTCTTCATCCTTTACTTTTTGCTGACAGGACCTGGAGAAACATGCTAAACAGTGACCCTGTCTTTCCTGCGTGTATCTGCTATACCCATTTATCATTTTTGAATGTTCAGAAGACATGGCACAGCCCCAGACATCAGTGGATCAACCCAAAGGTAACACCTGAGAAGTAATCCCTTTTGTGGAGAAGGTGAAAACTAGCACTTGAGAAGTACAGTTGTGTACACTTACCATAAATGTAGATGTTCGAGTGTATTCACTGTTGCAGTCATTACATTTGGGTAATCTGCTGGCAGGTTGCCCTCAGCCTGAATTCCAAAGTCTTGGGTCCTGCGTTGGTTGCTGTCTTCTTTTCCATGACGTCAGATCGTCAGGGGTATAAAACATGCAGCCGACGCCATTTTCTTTAGTTTTTCTTGCCCCTGATGTCAGGTGCCCCCAAAAAGGTAGCAAATATATATATGTATGTATGTATATATATATATATATATATATATATATATATATATATATATATACACACACACATGCATCAAAATAAACTTTACCTTCATCTACAAGCAAATACACCACATAGGTTGTAGAAGATAGAGAAGGAAAAATAAACTCCAGAATGACAGGGGGATGGCAGGGGGGTAACCTGGACTGCAACAGTGAATACACTCGAACATCTACATTTATGGTAGGTGTACACAACTGTACTATGTCCTTTCGTGTTTCACTGTTGCAGTCATTACATTTGGGTAGAATCTCAAAGCTATGGTTGGGAGGCTGGAGCTAAACAGCATTGGGTGCGGCTATAAGGCCCTGCAGCACTGCAATGGCAAAGTCTGCCCTGGACATAGAGTAGAGAGGCAAATGATAAGGCTTTGTAAAGGTGTGAACAGAACTCCAAGTATCAGCCTCTAGAATGTCTTTGGTTGGTACTCCTCTGAGAAAGGCTGCTGAAGTAGCTGCAGCTCTGGTGGAATGAGACCTAATGCCCTTGGGCACAGATTTACCATGGTGTAAGTAGCAGAAATGGATGCAGTGGCTTATCCACTTTGAAACTGTCTGCTTTGTAATAAGCCTTTCCTTCTGATCCTGCAGCATATGACACTAGTATTTGCTCAGTTTTTCTTAGAGCTTTAGTCCTGCTCAAGTAGAATCTTAGCTGCCTGTGTACATCCAAGGAATGCAGAATTCTCTCCCCCTTGTTCTGCGGATTTGGATAAAAGGTTGGCAGATGAATTTTTTGGTTTAGAGCCACACTGGAAACCACCTTAGGCATAAAAGCAGGATTTGTCCTCAGAGACACCCTGTCGGGGGTAAAATATGATAAAAGGCTCTACAGCCACGAGGGCCTGTAGCTCTGATACTCTTCTTGCTGAAATAATTGCTAGTAGCAGAGCTGTATTCCATAAGAACTTTATATCAGTGGTAGCAGCTGGTTCGAATGGATGCAGGGTGAGCTTTTCCAATGTATAATTGAGGTCCCATGCAGGTAATGGTGATCCTCTAGGAGGCCTTAAATTTTTGGCTCCTCTAAGATACTGCTTTAGTAAAGCATGAGAAAAAAATGGTGGCTCTGTATTTTAATGAGCCAAAATGGCAGAGGCATGTATTTTAATTGATGAGAAAGATAGGTCTTTGTCAAGCATCTCAGTTAAGTATTGTAATATCTGAGGAATATTTGGTCCTGCTGTTATCAGTTCCTTATCTCTTCCATTTGTCAGCTTAATATTTTTTAGTACTAGGCCTTCTGGCTTCCAAAATGACATCCATCACAGCTTTACTGAGGGGTGTTGTTTGTATAACTACATAATCAGCCATGCTACCAGGTTCAGTGTCTGTAGTTGATTGTGCAGGATCTGATTGTTTTGCTGGGACAGTAGTTGAGGTCTTTGGGGCAACACCCAGTTATAAAAATTTTTGAAGAACTAGTTGAGACGGACATCAGAAAGTTAAGAATAACCAACAATACAAAAGAGAATTTATCCACAAATTGTTTTTCCCTTATAAATCAACTAAGAGAAGAACAAATTAGGGTCATGAAACCGGACAAGGGGAGAGGTGTGGTTTTAATGTATAAACATGACTATGCTGAAAATATACACAGCATACTACAGGATACTGAGCAATATAGTATCATTTCTCTACATGAAATCAACATAGCATACGCAAAGATAAAATTTTTACTGCAAGATAATTTGTTACAAGGGGTGATTAATGAAAAATTGTTGAATTTTTTAATGGTCAACAAACCCCTCACCCCGGTCATATTTGGGATTCCCAAAGTCCATAAAGGTTTAAACCCTTTAAAATTTAGGCCCATTGTGGCAGGATCTGGAAGTATCACAGAACCTTTGGGAAAATTTGTAGATGTTTCACTTAAGATGATGGTTTCATCCTTTAGACACATTTGTAAGGACTCTTGGGAATTCGTTAAAAATATCAGAAATGAATACTATGAATGTACAGATGTTATGGTCACAGTGGATGTAGTAGAATTGTTTCCCAGTATCCCCCATGTTACAGGACTACAATGGTTCAGTGAAATTTTAACTAATTTTTCAGGTTTAAGTACAAAGTTAACAAACCTGATAGTTGATTTTATGGAAATTATTTTAAACAACAATTTTATCTTTTTTAATGGGGAATTCTTTAAACAAAAAATAGGTGTAGCAATGGGCACACCTTGTGCCTCCGCATACGCGAACATTGTTTTATTTTACTGGGAAAGCTAATTTGTTTTAACATCACCCTGGAAAGAAAATATCATTCACTATCAAAGATATTTGGATGATATTTGTATATTATGGAGAGGCAGTAGGGAATGTCTCGAAGAGTTTTTAAGGTACATAAACAACACCACTGACTTTTTAAAGTTCACGTTTAATATTAGTGATGATTCATTAAATTACCTGGATGTCAGTTTGACTAAAAACAAAGAGCTAGGAAGGTTTGAGTCATCAGTGTTTAGAAAAAGTACCTTCTCTAACGCATTCTTGCATTTTTGTAGCGGCCACCCCTTTTCACAAAAGAAGGGTATTTTGAAAGGCCAATTTATCAGAGCCTCAAGAATGTGTAGCACGGAAGCATTATTTAATAAAGAAGTGAACACATTAAAGAACCTATTTCTAGAGAGAGGATATCCCCACACTTTAACAAAATGCAGCAAGAAGTACTTAATAAAAGAGATAATATGTATGCACCTTTATTAGGTTTAACAAAAGATCTGAAAATGATTGCACTCGCACACAAAGTAAAGAATTTGACTCTAAAGCTGCGTTTGTATACACATACAACAATGCAGTTGATTTAAGAAACACTATAACAAAATATTGGCCTATTTTAAGGTCAAATGAAGAGACCAACAAATGGTTACCCATTCAACCAACATTTGTTAACGCAAGAAATATGAATCTTAAAAACATGTTTGAGAGACAAAAGCAACACACAAAACACACCAAGAACACCACAATGGGTACCTACAAATGCAATGCTTGTAAACAATGTGCACACATTATGAACACAGGCTCTCTATACATTAAATCAAGAAAATTCAGGGTCAAATCAGATTTATACTACAACTGTGCATCCAAAGGGATAATTTACATAGGTTTGTGTCAGGTTTGCGAAAGTTTCTATATTGGAAAGACTGAGAGGTCGCTGCGTAGAAGGATATACGAGCACCTCTACGACATCCAGAAAAAGAAAGAATCCAACGCCTTTTACAGATACCAAATAGTATGCCCTGGGATGACTGTAAAATTTTTTGTTTTAGAACAAGTTCCCCTGAACCCCAGAGGTGGTGACTGGGAGGCTACTATCGAGTACAAAGAATTAATATGGCAACTCAGATTAAACGCAATCAAACCACCTGGTTTAAATGATGCTTTAAGTATCAGTAGTTTATTAAAATTGAGACGAGCAAAACTATAGATACAATGTACAAAATTTAATGTTTTATGGAAAATCATAGTATTTGGTCATGTATTGTGGAATCTTTTAAAAATATTACTGATTTAAAAAAAAGCATCATAGATTTTATATGTCATAGGCACATAAGCATTTTTAATTCATTAAGTATGTGCACACCAAGCCAAACACTAGATCTATGGACATAAGAAATCTTGGATATTACACATTCCTAACACACATTCCATCACAAGGTTGCACTATTTTATAAATATAGTATGGTATATATTTCAATGAATTTGGTAGTATATTTATTATATTTATTATACTTTATCATTTCAACATTTATTACATTTAATATATTTATCAAATTGAATAATATTTTATAACATTTACATTAATTTATTTACACACAGTGTACATAGGAACATTTTTAATTTTCATATTTTAACAAATATTTTTAAGACATTGCATGTAGTTTTTTAGGGAGGCAGGTCTTAAAAAACAAAGAGATTCAGTTACTGCATATCACTGGGATTATTCTTGCATGACAGTCAACATATTCAAACATGGGATATTACCACAAAGATTCTACAAAGTTAGGACAGTAAAAACTACCAAAGGTTAGTGCTTGCACAGTTTTATAGATGATTAAATGATATCGCTCATCAAATGTTATCTTCGCATTTTAATATGTTTTTATTTGACTCCAACTTTCAAAGAACTGCTTACCATTACGCTCCAGTTTATACACAAAATTTTGTAACCAAGTAACAGGAAGGCATTTTAATTAATGAAATTGATTAATTGTATTAATTACCAATGAACTGCCCTATTTAAAGGGAGTTTACTACCCTGCTGTTTTATCTTGATAAAGCCTGATATTTACGCAGGCAAAAGCGCTTGATACATTTATTTCTCGTTCACCTTATTGTGTTGTTCGTTTTTAAATAAAAGGATTTTACCAGTTTAAAGAATCTTGGAGGAGTTCATTGGACAATGCTGTGCTTTCTGCATACTTTTGTGGTCTTTGAGGAAAGGTCCAAGCTGGGTATTGAGACAAGTTCCTTAGGATTGGGGGCCAGTCCGGGGCAATTAGTATCATCTTTGGTTTCTCTTGTCTGACTTTTAGGACCACCTTGGGGAGAAGAGGCAGAGGAGGAAAGGCGTAAACGGACAGGTTTTTCCAACTGAAGAGCATCCACCTTCCATGCTTGTCTGTGATAAGTCCTTGTGCAGAATCTTTTCAATTGATAATTTTGAGGAGAGGCAAATAGATCTAAGTCTGGGCTCCCCCATTTCTCTGTTATCATGCTGAAGACATGTGGATTTAGTTTCCACTCGTGAGGATCCATAAGGTTTCTGCTTAAATCGTCTGCCAGTGTATTTTGTTTTCCTGGCAGGAATTGAGCTTGAAGATGTATTTGGTAGGTCAAAGCTGTGTCCCACAGTGCCATGACTAATCTGCAAAGGGGGTATGAGTGTGTGCACCCTTGCTTGTTTATATACCACATGACTGTGGTGTTGTCCGTCTTTATCAGTAGTTGTCCTGGATGAAGTAAGTCCTTGAAGGCTGTTAGGCATTTTGAACAGCTAGCATCTCTTTCTGGTTGATATGTAGATGCATTTGTTTTGGGGTCCATATGCCCTGAATCTTCCTGCCATGTGGGCCCCCCAGGCATAAGCCAATGCGTCTGTTAAGGTTTGGCTGGCAGGGTGAGAGTGAAGGCCCATCCCATGTTTTGGTGACGTGCTTTTGCCCACCATAGAAACTCCTGTTGTAGGCAGGGAATGACAGGAATCACTGCTTCCAGATTGTGAGAATATTGACTCCATAAATTTTTTAGGTACCATTGAAGTTTCCTCACTCACTATGTACAGTTCTAGCATTAATACATCATACATCCTACTCTACTCCTTCATACTGCTAAACACACTTCTCATCTCTTACTCCCTCACCTACCTTGAAAACAGAAAATTATTTCTATCCCACCCAACACTAAAAAAGGCCACTACCCACCTTGTAAACACACCTCTAGTTCACAGCAACATAACATCATCTCCATACCTCTTACCTCACTACCATAGAACATTTCATATCAAATTTTTCCAAAACAAGAAACCTTTTAAAATTTCTTCAAGACATCCCATAAACACACACAGTCACCAACAACTACTATGCCTTTATGGCAACATTCACTCTAATCCTGGCCCAAACCATGACCAACCCATTATGCCAACTAACAACCCAACTGATCTTATTAATCCTATAACCAAGACCAATACTCTCCAGATTGCTCATCTCAATATTCGGAGCCTAAATAATAAGATAACCCAACTACATGCTCTCCTAGACCTCTACTCCTTTGATATCCTATGCCTAACTGAAACCTGGCTAAAAGTAGACACCAAGAACAATGACATACTACCACCAGGTTATAACATCATTAGACTTGATCGTCAGATCAAAAAGGGTGGAGGAGTAGCAATACTCTACAAAACTGAACTATTAGTTACCTTAGTAGAGTCTAAACCACCTTCACTCAACAACAGTGAAATCTTAATCACCAAACTAGAAATTAATAAAAATAAATCCATTTACATCATTTGCTGTTATATCCCCCCAGGTAACAATATCATTAGCCTAGAAAACCTATTGAGCTGGCTCTCAACCTCTTTCCCTCAGGAAACCATACTATTAGGTGACTTTAATATAGATTGGAACTGTTGTATTTCCCAATTTCCAACCTCTCACCATCAACCTATGGCTTTACTCAGACTATTACCGTCCCTACCCAAATAAATAAAACCAGTTCCAAACAGAGTATCCTGGACTGGATCCTAGTTAACACTAACCCTATGTGTTATATCACAGGTACACTACCTGATAATATCAGTGACCATCAAATCACTTTTATCAACAGACAAAAAAGCCCCATCCCCACTAATACTCAACTCAGAACTAACAGGAACAAAACTAACTTCAACATACACAACTTCCTATTAGAGCTAAAATCTTGCAACTGGTCTCCTCTGAAATATTTGCCTCTAGATGAAGCTGTCTCTTACTTTAACAATAAATTCCTTCAAATCCTTGACCGCCATGCCCCTACAAGAGTAACAAAAAACAAAACAAAGCCTGCTCCATGGCTATCCAAAGAAACCAAACAAAAAATGTTACGTAGAAATAGAACATGGGACAAATGGAGAGCTACCAAAAACCTAGCTGACCATGTGACCTTTAAACAACTTAGAAATCAAACAAAGAAACTGATAGTCACTGATAAAAGAAATTACTACTCAAAAGTCCAATATGCACAACATCAAAACCCCCCAAAATTCTGGAGAGGTATCAACAAATTACTGCACCCAGGTAACTCCAAAACACCTACACCCTCAAACCTCACTCAGACTTCCCCAATTCAAATTGCTGATGTATTTAACTCAATTTTCAAAGATACTGTTACTTCCCTAGCTTCATCCCTATCCCCACCATCCACGCAAGCACCCAACTCCCTAAACAATAATCCCCCCTCATTTAAACTATAACCAGTCTCGACAGATCTCATTCATAAATTACTTGCCAAGCTAAAACCTTGTACCCCTTCAGCTGACCTCATTCCAGCCGAATACCTACAGATTGCAGCCAAACCACTGGCCTTCCCTGTCTCTATTTTAATCAATCGTACCATAACAGAAGGCTGTATCCCAATCCTTTGGAAAGTCTCTCATATCATCCCATTACATAAAGGTGGCAACTTAAATGACCTCTCTAACTTCCGTCCCATAGCCTTACTTTCCCCTTTAGCAAAAATCATGGAAAGGTGTATACATAGGCAATTACTTAATCACCTCCTCCAAAACAATCTCCTAGCAGACAGTCAACATGGTTTTAGACCTCATCACAGTACTACTACTGCACTCTTGTCTTTCACTGACCATATTATTAGAAATCGGAATAACAACTTACTGTCCTCTGCTCTATTCTTAGACCTCTCTAAAGCCTTTGATATGGTCAACCACACTCTCTTACTTAGCATCTTGAAATCTCTTGCTTTGGACTCTCAGGCTATCCAGAGGTTCTATTCCTACTTAAATAATAGACAACAAGCAGTGCGATGGGAAAATCACTTATCTCTTCTTCCTATCAAAATAAGTGTACCACAAGGCTCAATTCTTGGACCTCTCCTCTTTTCTATTTTCATAAACAACCTAGATAAGTCCCTTCCTCAATCAATCTGTATTCAATATGCTGATGATTCAACACTCATATTTCAGCTTCTTCCATTAATGACCTTCAAAATATCACTCAAAAAGCTTTCACAGCAGCCGAAAACTGGTTCCAACAACATTGCCTCTTACTGAATCCAAAAAAGACTAAACTATTACTATTCGCTCCATCACATAAGTCATCCTCTCTCTCCTTCAATATATCCTCTAACAATGGCACCATAATATCCCCTGATCCTATGACCAAACGTCTTGGTGTCACAATAGACCACAACCTCAACTTTGATTCCCATATTAACTTAACTATCAAATCAATCAATAGAAAACTTGGATCTCTCTACAGACTTAAACCCTTCCTCACTCCATCAGCCAGAAGTACTTCAGCACAAACCCACCTACTCTCTACCCTATTTTATGCCTCTCCAATCTATACAAACCTAACTAAAAGTAACCTCAACAAACTAGCAACAGCTTACCATAACATAGCCAGATTTGCAACAGGAGCCCCATTTCGTACCCACCATTGCTCTAATCTCAAACAGCTAGGCTGGCTAGAATTACAAAATCATATACGACTTCTGCAACTGACCATTACCCACAAAATCTTTCATCAGCCCACTAATATCACTATACTCTGTTCCCTTATTACCCCATATAAAAAACATCTCTTCCCTATGCTCTGCTACCAAACTACTAGCTGCCTCCAACAAATCCAACAACAAAGCTGGGGATAGTCTGTTCTCCAACTGGACTGCACCCATCTGGAACAAACTTCCAAGTGAACTTATGTCTATTACCTCTTTACCTACTTTCAAGAAGCATATAAAATCATGGCTTTATTCCCAGTGGCTCTGCCCTTGTTCTAACCCTGACTAATCCTTTTTTGTTCCATGCCTTTTCCTTTCTCCTGCTAGCTATAACAAGATATTCTCTTACTGTTTCTTTACTTCTCTTTTAATCTTGGATTCTCAATACCACTATGATGGATGGATGTTTAAAAGAAGAATCTAATGTACTTTTTCCTGTTGATGCTACTAGTAGTTTTAGACTTTTATGAAAATGTTATGTACTACAGTTTGTCTTTAAATACACCCTCTGTACAACTATGGTTGTAAAATTATGTCTTACTGTGGAGCTTTTCTCCCCGGGCCTCTACTGAAAATGGACATTAATCCAGCTAGACTAGCCCGGTCAACAAATGTAAAATAAAATAAATAAAAATAAATAAAAAATATGCAGTCTTGCATATGGAATCAGTAGGATGCAGGATGCCATGAAGCCCAGAGCCTGCAGAATTTGTCTTGCAGATAACTCGGTTTTGGTTGTCATCAGTTTGAAGTAAGTAGTCAGTTGCCTTTGTTTGACTGGCGTGAGGTAAGCCATCTGGACAGTTGTATTTAAGCTTGCACCCAGGAATGTTATCTTTTGAGAGGGTACCAGTTGTGATTTCTTTTAGTTTATTGTGTACCCTAGGCATGTTAGAAGCCTTTTCACAAACGCCAGGTGTCGAAGAAGAGTGTCCTTGTTCTCTGCTTGAATGAGTCCAAGTAAGGATATATTTGTATACTTTTTTGTCTGCAAAATGCAATTACTGGTGCCAGGCACTTTGTAAAGACCCTGGGCACAGTAGATAAGCCAAAGGGCAGCGCATAGAACTGGTAATGCATTAAGCCAGCCTTGAATCTGAGGTGCCTTCTGCACGATTGTCTTATTGGGACATGCAGGTATGCCTCTTTTAGGTCTAAAGTCACCAGCCAAGCATTCTTGCCTAGCATGGGCAGAAGCTGCTGCAAAGTCTGCATTTTGAATTTTGGAATGTCCAGGTATGTATTCAAAATTGATAAATCCAGTATTGGCCTCCAGGCCTTGTCCTTTCTGAGTACCAAGAACAGTTGAGTAAAAACCTTGTTCTTTTTCCTGTTCTGGTACTGTCTGAATGGCCCCCATATCCATGAGGGACGTAACCTGTTTCTGTGCCTCTGCCCATTGAAGTTTTGGCAGATCTGGCCAACCATTTGCCATTGGCAGAGTGTGGAAATGAAATCTGTATCCCTGTGATATGATGTTTAGTACCCACTTGTCCTGGGTTACTAACTGCCAATTTTGAGCAAAAAGTGCTAATTTTTCCCCTACGAGTGCTGCCAAAAGACAAGTGCTTGGTGTAGGCAGAGGGAAGTCATTGGGAATACTTTCTGTAGGTTTTCACTTTATCTCCTCCAGATTTGGAGGTGGAAGTGCCCCATTGCTTTGACCTGTACGAATTTTGCGCCTGGTATCTGGAACCCTTAGGACATCTGGATTTGCCCCTTTGAGCTCTGTCTGACACAAGAAAGGACCAGTTTTTTGTAGGCCAGTGCCTACTGAATCTTGGTGGCTGCACTTGTAAGAAGTCTTTAACAGTTTGCATAGACTTAGCTTTATCTTCCATTTTCTTTAAAACCTCTTCTGCCTTAATACCAAACAGAGAATCATGCTGTAAAGGTGCATCTAGCAATTTAGCTGTAACATGATCAGGCAAACTCTGTTCCTTTAACCAGGCATGCCTCCTAATCACAGATCCAGTAACTATGGCCCTGCAGGAGGCCTCTAAAGAATCAAAACCACATTGCAAAGTATGCTTTCCAACTTGTTCAGCTGCATGCACTAATTCCTGCAATTCTTTATTTTCTGCACATTGTGAAATCAATATAATTTTCTGTTTCAGCAATCCCATAACATGTTGTTGGTACTTAAGCATATGAAATTGACAGTTTAAGGCCCTGATTGCCAAGGTTGCAGATGTATAAACCCTTTTTCCCCATCCGTCCAGTGCCCTTGAATCTCTGTCAGAGGGGGTAGGATTTTTTGCTGTTGAGGCCTTAACTCCCTTTGGACCCTGTGAAATAGTTTCAGGATCAGCAGCAGGGTGTCTAAATAAAAATTTATGTGAGTCAGGGACCCTGTAATATCTGTCAGGCTTACTGGGGACCGGAGGTAAGGAGTCAGGGGTCAAGCTTGACTCCGAAAACACATCATCCACAATGTCTAAAACAGGGGGAATGGCTAAAGGCCTGTGCTGAGGAAGAAGGAAATCTCTGAGCCTCTTTTTTGATTCTGAGAAGTCTTGACTCTCCCAGTGAAAATGCTCCCTCAAAGTATGCAAGGTTTCTCCAAATGAATAATCCTCAGGAGGAGATGCAGATGGAATAGACTCCTCAGCATCAGAAATCTCATAGGGAGGTACAGATAATTCCTGATCAGAACAGGAATCAGAAGAAATAGAAACCTGATCTGAAGATTCATAATCGATGTCTTGCCTAGGCTTCTAATCAGAAGGGGGATGGGTACCCCTGATCAAGGTAATAAGGTCTTCAGCCATTTTGATCATCTGTTTTTTAGGTATAGAGGCCTGTGCGCACATGGCTCATACGTCAGTTTTTTTTAGTTTTAGAAGTTGCTTTTGTCTTTGGTTTTGCAGCTTTCAGTTTGATATACAAATGTTGAGGTCTGAATACACCGTCAGAAGCCGGTGCCTGTTCAGCGGCTCTGGACCCATCCAAGGGAGATATATCCGTCGGTCCAATAACTTGAGTATCTTGCGGCATGCCGGACTCCACATGGGTGTCGGTAGAGGCCTGCGACTTGAAGGTAACGGGTATCAGGGGCTGCGAAAGCACCTCACTGAGTACCTCGGTTTTGGATCTCGATTGCCTTTCTCTGTCCTTTTCTTTGTGTTTTTTATGTACTCTGGTAGTCGGATTACTATCAGATGACATTTCAGGGTAGTTATATCGGTTTCCAAAATACATTGATGCAAAAATATACAGACGCTTAATAGTGCGTTGGCTAAATCTAGCACAAAACCGAAAGCCAGGCATGTTCTGATCAGGGCCTAGGCAAGGAATACAGTATAAATGGAAATCCTTATGAGGTATTTGCTTTCCACAAGTAATACAATTATTAACTTTTTCTGACAAGTTTCCCCAACGGGATACTTAGCTTTAGTGAGGACTTCAGTTCTGAAACTCAAACTCAAATATTTCAGTAGTCGACTGACCGGCACTTGCGAAATGCTTTTGCTTCGAGCACTGCACGGCAAGAAAGACTAAAGAAAATGGCGTTGGCTGCCTTGTTTTATACCCGATTACCTGACGTCATGGAAGAGAAGACAGCAACCGACCCAAGACTTTGGAATTCAGGCCGACTGAGGGCAACCTGCCAGCAGATTACCCAAATGTAATGACTGCAACAGTGAAACACGAACATCAAGCCTTTCAGAATGAATTGCTTATTCTTGTCCCAAAGAATCCTAGGGTCAAAATGACTCAAATCATTTTTTTTTAAGGCATTCCTCCCTGAGACAGAACACACAAGGTATGCCTGCCTGCATAAGGAATCCTATGCCCACACTTGCTGCACTTTACAGATGCCTTGATGTTCATTACTTATAAAATCCAAACTCAGTAGCAACCACAAAACTCTCAAAAGTATAAAAACAGTCTTAACAATGCAAATTGTTATATGATTGCTTCTAATGCGATGCTGATGAACCATATGTTTTTACTGGTGCTGTTGGTCATTTAAAGTGCACTGAGTGTATCAGACAGGTGCTACTACTTAAACTGCTTTTTGCCAAACATAGACGGGCATAGTTTACTTCAGATGCAATACTGGTGAACCATATTTTAATTGTGTTGTATGTAATTTTTTCTTTATACTGCATTGAATATATCAGATAGGCATTATTTTTCTTCCTACTTGATCTGAGAAACTTCATTAATTTATCCATGTGGAAATTACAACCCTGGACAGCCACTTTGTTAAGCTGACTAGTAGTTAGTGTCTCCCTTACTACTGCTGTCAACCTGCATGCTGTTATTTTTAGTATTACAATACATATTTCTTGTAAGTATCTAAAAGGTACTGCAGCCTACATGGATTTGATTATTGGTTTTATACTGTTACAGAAATACTCTGAGTATTTCAGAAAAGAAGACTGTATTTAGAAAAACTCCACCTCAATCCTCACTATTCCACATCCCCTGACCAACAAAGTACTCTTTAAACTTGACAGTATACTTACGTCAGAAATATTTAAAAAAAAAAAAAAAAAAAAAAAAACTACTAAAAATGAAACCAACCATCTCGGCAGCTGTCAAATTACCAGCAGATTACCTCAAAACAGCAGCAGAAGCTATAGCATTCCCAGTCTCCATACTTAGTAATGGATCCATAAAAGTAAATCATGTCCCCAATGTGGAAAATATCATACATCATACTCCTTCATAAAACCAGAAATTCTAACAGCCTAACCTACTACAGTCCGAGAGACATCCTCCCACCCCATCTAAGATATTAGAAAAATGTATCCACACCCAATTGCTCAAATACCTCACTAACCATAACCTACTCTTCTTGACTCAACATGGCATTCGGCCTAATCATAAGACCACAAAGTACAGTTGTGCCCACTTACCATAAATGTAGATGTTCGAGTGTATTCACTGTTACAGTCATTACATTTGGGTTATCTGCCTGCAGGTAGCCCTCAGCCAGCCTGATTATCAAAGTCTTGGGTCCTGCATTGGATGTGGTCTCTTCTTCCATGGCGTCAGGTATTCAGGGGTATAAAGCATGCAGCCAGTGTCATTACATCAGTTTTTCTTGCCCCAAATGTCAGGTGCCCCCATAATGGGAAGGAATTATATACAACGTTACACCTCCAACAAAAAGCACACACACCAGAAAGCTTAAATACAGTAGACAAGAAGAAGGATATAGCCAATAGAAGTCAGGGGGCTGGAAGGAGAGTAACCAGGACTGCAACAGTGAATACACTTGAAAGTACAGTTTTGTACCTACCATAAATGTAGATGTTCGAAGATCCACATTGCTGCAGTCCTTACACTTGGGTAGTCCGCTGTCCTCGGTCGGCCCGAATATCAAAGTATTAGGCTGACGTCGGTCAAGGCGCTTAAGACTGACATCAGGACGTCAGGGTACAAATGCGCATGACCGACGTCATATCCTCAGTCTTTTCTTGCCCCAGATGTCAGAAGACCCTAAAAAGAAAGGTCAAAACCAAAAGACAGCCAAAAACAACCAACCACCCTTGCACTAACATATGTACAATATATACAATATCCACAATATTCACAACCCAAACCACACAACCACCTCTAACTACAGAGGGGAAGGAGGGAGGGTAAATTGGACTGCAGCAATGTGGATCTTCGAACATCTACATTTATGGTAGGTACAAAACTGTACTATGTTCTTCATCTCACATTGCTGCAGTCCTTACACTTGGGCAGAATCCCAAAGCAGAGGTAAGGGAGGATGACAAAACTATAAAGCAGTAGGGGCTGCCAAAATGCCCTGTAAAATTGCAGTGGCAAAACCAGCCCTAGATTTAGAGTAAAGTGGAAGGTGGTAATGCTTAGAGAAAGTATGCACAGAACTCCAAGTAGCTGCCTCCAAAATATCTTTAGTTGCCACCCCCCTTAAAAAAGCTGTAGAAGTGGCAGTAGCCCTAGTGGAATGAGGCCTAATCCCAGCTGGAACCTCCTTACCATGATGGGAATAACAGAAAGCAATACAAAACCCAATCCACTTAGAAACAGTTTGTTTTGACCCAGGCTTGCCCTGAAAACCCAAAGCAAATGAAACAAATAACTGCTGAGACTGCCTGAACCCTTTAGTTCTACTCAAATAATATCGCAACTGCCTGTGTATAGCCAAAGTGTGCAAAATCTTTTCCCCTTTATTTTGGGGGTTTGCATAAAAAGTAGGCAAATGAATAGTTTGGTTTAAAGCCACACTAGAAACCACTTTAGGCATAAAGGAAGGATTAGTACGTAAAGATACCCTATCCTTATGGAAAATTAAGAAAGGCTCAACCGCCATAAGGGCCTGTAATTCAGAAACCCTTCTCGCAGAGGTAATGGCCAACAAAAAAGCAGTCTTCCATGATAAATATTTCAACTCGGCAGTAGCTGCAGGCTCAAAAGGTTGTAGAGTGAGTTTCTCCAACACAAAATTGAGATCCCAAGCAGGAGTAGGAGCTCTACGGGGGTCTTAAATTCTTTGCCCCTCTAAGGAATTGCTTAAACAAAGGATGAGAAAACAATGGTGGGTCACAGTCATAGTGAGCAGAAATTGCTGCAGCATGAACCTTAATAGAAGAGAAGGACAAACCTTTGTCCAGTAACTCAGCAAGATATTGAAGAGCCACACTTAAATTAGGCTTAGAAACATCAAATTCCTTTGCTGTACTCCAAAATAAAAATCTCTTCCATTTATCTGCGTACACTTTCCTTGTACTAGGCCTTCTGGCCTCCAAAATAACATTCAAAACTTGCTGTGGAAGCTGAGACCCTCCAGTGTTTAAAACAGAATATGCCAGGCTGTTAGGTGAAGAGAGTGAAGTTTGACATTGAGTAAATGACTGTTCTCTTGAGACAGCAGGTGTGGAATCAAGGTAAAGGCCATGGAGGCTCCTGCACAGACTTCTCAGTAATGGGTACCAGTGCTGTCGAGGCCAATCTGGAGCTATTAAAATCATCTTTGGCTTGTCCTGTCTGACCTTTAGGAGTACCTTTGGGAGGAGAGGCAGAGGTGGAAAGGCATACACATGAAGATTGCTCCAATTGAATGAAAGAGCATCCACTTTCCAAGCTGTGGGATGAAACCTTTTGGTGCAAAACTTTGGCAGCTGGTAGTTTAGTGGAGAAGCGAACAGATCTATGTCTGGAGTTCCCCATAACACTGTCAATTTCTGAAATACACGAGGATCCAATTTCCACTCGTGGGGATCCATAATTCGTCTGCTCAACACATCTGCTAAGGAGTTCTGTGCTCCCGGCAGAAACCTTGCCTGAAGATTTAGCTGTAAACTGAGAGCAGTCTCCCACAAAATCATTGCTTGTCTGCATAGAGGATAAGAATGTGTTCCCCCTTGCTTGTTGATGTACCACATGACAGTTGTGTTGTCTGTTAGAACCAACACCTGCCCTGGAAGAAGTAAATCCTTGAAAGCTATTAATGCAAATTGGACTGCTAACATCTCCTTCAAGTTGATATGTAGATGTTGTAGTCTGGCAGGCCACGTGTCTTTTACCCACTTTCCATTTAGATGAGCTCCCCAAGCTTTGTCTGAGGCATCTGTCGTTAGAATCTGACTCACCTCTGGCCGGGTCACAGAGAGTCCCTTGTTTAGGTGACATTCCTGAGCCCACCACAAAAATTCCTTTTGAATGCAAGGTATTATCTGAATGACAGTGTCCATATCTTGGCAGTGCTGTGTCCATACATTTTTGAGATACCATTGTAGCTTCCTCATATGCAGTTTGGCATTGGGAAGCACCAGAATACAAGATGCCATGAACCCCAAGGCTTGAAGGACTGTCCTTGCAGTCAGCCTGGACTGATGAGACAATTGATGGAAGTAAAGAGAAAGATTCTTTTGTTTGTCCGGGGTCAAAAGGCCATCTGGGATGCTGTATTCAGTCTCACACCCAGAAAGCACATGTCCTGAGAGGGTACTAGACTGGACTTTATTTCGTTCACAGAATACCCCAGGCATCTTAGCACTGCTATCACATATTGCAAATGATGAAGAAGTTCGCTCCTTCCTTGGGCCAGAATCAGGCAATCGTCCAAATAAGGATAGATCTGTATTCCTTTTAGCCTGAAGAAAGCTATCACTGGAGCCAGAACCTTCGTGAACACTCTGGGCAGTAGATAAGCCAAAGGGCAATGCAGAGAACTGATAATGAGAAGTCCCAGCCAAAACGCAGATACTTCCTGCAACTTAGCCTGATAGGAACATGAAGGTAAGCCTCCTTGAGATCCAGAGTCACCATCCAGTGATCTTTGCCCAGCAGAGGTAAAAGCTGTTGTAACGCCAACATTTTGAACTTGGGAATGTCCAGGTAAGTGTTGAGGATAGATAAATCCAAAATTGGTCTCCACGTGTTCCCCTTCTTTGGTACTAGGAACAGGCGAGAATAAAATCCTAGGCCCACTTCTGGCAGAGGGACCGCCTGTATGGCCCCTATTTGAAGCAGCAGAGAAATTTGTTTGTGAGCCTCTAGTCTTTGCTGAGGAGGAACGTCTGGCATGCCTTTGAAAGGAGGCAAGGTATGGAAATAAAACTTGTAACCTTGGTGTATGATATCCAATACCCATCTGTCTTGGGTAATCAAACTCCAATTTTCCTTGAAGAGTGCCAACCTTCCTCCCAAAGGTGCTGCCAGGCAAGAAGGATCTGGCAGCTGAAATGGTAGGTCATTGGGCCTGTTTACGAAAGGACTGGCCCCTGCCCTCACCCGAAGACTGTGCAGGTGAACTCCCCGTCCTAGGTCTGAAAGAGCCCTGAGCTCTGCCCCTACCACGTCTAGATCTACCCCTAGACTGTGAATCATAAGAAGGGTACGTCCACCCCTTAGCAGGCCAATTCCTACTAAACTTCGGTGGCTGAACTTGCAAAAAATCTTTAACAGCCTGCATAGACTTAGCCTTGTCTTCCATTTTCTTTAAGACTGACTCCACAGGTGAACCAAACAACACATCAGACTGTAAGGGAGCATCCAAAATCCTTGTCTTAACATGGTCAGATAAATTCTGATCCCTCAGCCAGGCGTGCCTGCGAAGAACTGACCCAGTGGCAGCCACCCTAGACGAGGCCTGTACAGCATCAAAACCACATTGTAAAGAATGCTTACCCACCTGTTCAGAGGCATGCACCAAATCTTGTAATTCTTTACACTCAATGCCTTCCGCCAGAGCATCTACCTTAGACTTCAATTGAGAAAGAAGATAGTTTTGATATTTCAACATGTGAAACTGGCAATTCAAAGCCCTCATAGCTAAGGTGGAAGAAGTATAGACTTTCTTTCCCCATCTATCCAAAGCTCTGGCCTCTTTATCTGGAGGAACCGGATTTTTTACAACAGAGGCCTTGACACCCTTAGGTCCCTGACTAACAGTTTCTGGGTCCGCCCTAGGACTCTTATAAAGATATTTATGAGCTTCAGGCACCCTGTAATACCTGTCCGGTTTAACAGGAGCAGGAGGCAAAGAATCAGGATTAAGTGAAGCCTCTGCAAACACATCTTCCACAACATCCAGAACAGGAGGTATAGCCAAAGGCCTATGCTGGGGTAAAAGCAAAATTCCCTAAGCCTTTTCCTGGAATCAGAGAAGTCCTGACCTTCCCACTTAAAATGTTCCCTCATGGAATGAAGAGTCTCTGGAAAAGAAAAATCCTCTGGAGGAGAAGCAGAAGGAGTAGAATCATCTACATCAGAATCAGAATAAGGAGAATACTCCTGCAAGTCTTCAGCCAAGACTCTGAAACATCCAAGCCTGCTCAAAACTGCCCAACTCTGGTTCCACCCTAGGCCTCTTATCAGGAGGGGGCAAAGAACCTCTAATCAAAGTAATTAAATCTTCTGCCATTTTAAGCATGTGCTTCTTGGGCACAGATCCTGATGAACTAGGAGTGGCACCAACAGAAGCTAAACCTGTCCTGCCTCTGGGAGAAGCCTTGGAAACAGAAGGAGAGGGCCTAACCACCCTAGGAAGGGAGGGGAGTACAGTAACCTGAGAAGCCCCTTCAGCCTGACCTGCCTCCTGAGAGGCCACATCCTGCAATATCAAAGTCTCCCCCTGGGACTCCAGAGAAGCCTCCGGCGGAACCACCGGTTCCACTGATGCCTCTCAAGAACCGGCGTCCGGTACGGACGACTCTTCTTGCCTGGGTTTAGGTGCTTTGTCTTTGCGCTTCTTCGAAGAAGCGGGCGTCGGAGCATCCGACGGCATATTATAATTGCACCGCTTCCAAGACCAACCTGGCACAATCTAACCTTCGCTTAATAGTCCGCTTATTGAACCTAGCACAAAAGCGACACCCAACAACGTCGTGCTCAGGCCCCAAACAAGGAATACACAAAGTATGATAGTCCCTATGCGGTATCTGTTTCCCACAAGAAATACAGTTATTCACTTTTTCTGACTTCCGGTAAACCACTGAGGCAAGAATCAAGTAAAATATTCCCCAACGGGGTACTTAGCCAACTTTGACTCGGTCTGAAACTCCGAATTCGAAAAATTTCAGAACGCCGAACGGCACTTGCAACGCTGCTTCTGCATCGGACCATGCGGCAAAAAAGACTGAGGATATGACGTCGGTCATGCGCATTTGTACCCTGACGTCCTGATGTCAGTCTTAAGTGCCTTGACCGACGTCAGCCTAATACTTTGATATTCGGGCCGACCGAGGACAGCGGACTACCCAAGTGTAAGGACTGCAGCAATGTGAGATGAAGAACATCATCTACATTTATGGTAAGTGTACACAACTGTACTATGTTCTTCGTGTTTCACTGTTGCAGTCATCACATTTGGGTAGATTCCCAAAGATAAGGAAGGGAGGAGGCAGTCAGAGAGCATTAGGACCAGCTATTAAGCCCTGCAAGACTGCAGTGGCAAAACCAGCTCTGGATTTAGAAAAAATAGGTAAGTGGTAATGCTTGGTGAAGGTATGTACAGAGCTTCAGGTAGCAGCGTCTAGGATGTTCCTGGTAGGAACATCTCTGAGAAAGGCTGTTGAAGTAGATGCAGCCCTGGTGGAATGTGATCTTATCCCCTGTGGGGTAGGTTTTCCATGGTGCTTATAGCAGAAATGAATGCAATGGCCTATCCACTTAG
Organism: Protopterus annectens; assembly: GCF_019279795.1. Classification (NCBI taxonomy): domain Eukaryota; kingdom Metazoa; phylum Chordata; order Ceratodontiformes; family Protopteridae; genus Protopterus; species Protopterus annectens. The sequence continues at coordinate 1,203,076,105 of NC_056735.1, forward strand.
AAATAGTTTGCTTTGAAATGGCCTTCCCCACTGCCCCTGAAGCAAGGGCAACTAGCAACTGTTGAGTTTTCCTGAGAGACTTAGGCCTGTTCAAATAAATTTAAAGTTGTCTGTGCACATCCAAAGAGTGCAGTATTCGTTCACCTTTGTTCTGTGGATTAGAAAAGAAGGTTGGCAAATGAATGGACTGATTAAGGGCCACACTGAATACCACTGAATACTGATGTGCCCATCCCCTGAGTCTGGCTCCAGAAACAGTATCTTTTCCACTTTTCAGCATAGGATTTTCTAAGTACTAGGCCTCCATGCTCCAGAATGACATCCAGCACTTGCTTATTGACGGATGGTATTGGAGAGCTCAGGTAATTAGCCAAGCTGCAAGGTTCAGGGTTTGAAGCTGGGGGTGCAAAATCTGGCCCTCCTGCCTGGACAGCAGTGAAGGGGTCTGAAGCAGGTGCCATAGTTCCAGCAGTGACATACTGCACAAGAGGGGGTACCAATGTTGGCGTGGCCAGTCTGGTGCAATGAGTATTGTCCTTGGTTTGCCCTGTTTGATCTTTAGCAGAAATTTAGAGATGATGCAGAGGGGGAAAGGCATAAATGGAGAGGCTTTCCCAGGTGAAGGACAGGGCAAACACTTTCTAAGCTTGTCTGTGGGGAGTCCTTGTGCAGAATTTGTCCAATTGGTAGTTCTGAGGGGAGGCAAACAGGTCTACCTCTGGGCTCCCCCATTTGTTTCTCAAAATGTTGAATATCTTTGGTTCCACTTTCCACTCGTGTGGGTCCATGACATTTCTGCTTAGATAGTCTGCCAGTGAATTTAGCTTGCCTGGCAGGAATTTAGCTTGTAGGTGCACTTGGTAGCTCAAGGCTGTGTTCCACAGAGCCATGGCTAGTCTGCAGAGAGGGTATGAGTGGGTTCCTCCCTGCTTGCTTATGTACCACATAACAGTGGTGTTGTCTGTCTTTACCAATAATTGTACTGGAAGAATGTGGTCCTTGAAGGCCGTCAGAGAATTCTGTACAGCTAACATTTCTTTTTGATTGATATGCAGGTGCATTTGACTCTGGTTCCATTTGCCCTGAATGCACTAGCCTGCCAAGTGAGCCCCCCCATGCATAGTCTGATGAGTCTGTTGTTAGGGTTTGGGGCAGCAGGGGGTAGAGTGAATGGCAGTCCCTTGTTGTGGTAGTAGGCCTCTGCCCAGCAAAGGAACTCGGGTCTTTATACAAGGAATGATAGAAATCATCGATTTCAGGTCCTGAGAATGTTGTCACCATAGGCGTTTTAGATGCCACTGTAGTTTCCTCATATGCAGTATTGCATATGGAATTAGTAGGATGCAAGAGGCCATGAACTCCAGGGCTTGCAGAATTTTCCTTGCAGATAGCTGGGTCATTGTGGCCAGTAGTTTGAAGTAGGCTGTCAAATAAACTTGTTTCTCTGGCGTGAGGTAGGCCATCTGGGAAGTTGTGTTCAAACTTGATCCCAGGAATACAATTTGTTGGCAGGGTACTAGGTGAAACTTCTTTTCGTTTCTGGTGCACCCCTGTGAGGTTAGCAATTTCTTTACAAATGCCAGATGATTTAATAGTATGTCCTGGCTTTCCGCCTTAGACAATCATCCAGGTATGGGTATATTTTAATATTTTGTTGCCTGCAGAATGCAATGACTGGAGCTAGGCACTTTGTGAATACCCTGGGTGCAGTAGATAAGCCAAAGGGCAGTGCAGAGAACTGATAGCGCACGTAGCCCGCTCTGAAGCATAGGTATTTTCTGCAAGATTCCCTTATTGGAATGTGCAGGTAAGCTTCCTTTCCAAAGTTGCCAACCAGGCATTTTTGCCTAGCATGGGAAGCAGCTGATAAAGAGTTAGTATTTTGAATTTTGGGATTACCAAAAAGGTGTTTAGAATAGAGAGGTCCAGGATAGGACACCAGGAGTGGTCTTTTCTGGGTACCAGGAAAAGTCTTGAGTAAAAACCTTGTCCCCATTCCTCTGCTGGGACAGGTTGAATAGCTTTGATGCTTAGAAGAGAGAGAACCTGCTGTTGAGCATCTGCCCACTGATTTGGGGGTAGGTCTGGCCAACCGTTTGGGGTTGGTAAGGTGTGGAAGTGGAATCTGCATCCTTGGGAAACTATATTTAAAACCCATTTGTCTTGGGTAACGAGCTCCCAGTTTTTTTGCATGCAGGGCGATCTTTCCCCCTAAGGGAGCAGACAGTTGAGCAGGGCTTGGAAGGTTTAAGGTTAAGTCATTGTCACAGTTTACCATAGGGAAACTATGTCTTACTACTTTCAGCTTTGGAAGTGGGAGCCCCCACTGCTTAGGCCTGTGAGTACCTTCAGACTGTAGCCTAGGAGGTCTGCTGTTCCTGGGTTTGGACTGAGAAGGCCTGCAAGAGACAGGAAAGGACCAATTCTTAGAAGGCCAATGCCTACTAAATCTGAGAGGCTGTACTTGCAGGAAATCTTTTAACAGTTTGCATAAATTTAGCTTTTTCCTCCATCTTTTTAAGTACGTCTTCTGCTTTGTTGCCAAACAGGCGGTCTTGGTTTAAGGGATCATCCAGTAATTTAGCTTTAACATGATCTGGCAATTTTTCCTCCTTAAGCCAAGCATGCCTTCTAAGAACAGACCCAGTGACAGCAGCCCTGCAAGATGCTTCTAAAGAGTCAAAACCACATTGCAAAGTATGTTTACCAACTTGTTCAGCAGAATGCATTAAATCCTGTAATTCATTTTCAGCACAGTCAGGAATAAACATAATTTTCTGTTTAAATAGTTCAATAATATGCTGCTGATACTTTAACATATGAAACTGGCAGTTTAAGACCCTAATGGCCAAAGTAGCAGAAGTGTATATCTTCTTACCCCATCTGTCCAGGGCCTTGGAATCTCTATCAGCGGGGGTAGGGTTTTTGGCAGTAATTGCCTTAATGCCTCTGGGTCCGCAGTAGGATTCTTAAAGAGGAACTTGTGAGAGTCAGGTACTCTGTAATACCTGTGAGGTTTCCTGGGAGCCGGAGGTAAAGTGTCTGGGGCCAGGCTAGATTCCAAGAAGGCATCATCTACAATGTCCAGTACAGGAGGGATAGCTAAAGGCCTGTGTTGAGGTAGGAGTATGAATTCCCTAAGCCTCTTTTTGGAGTCAGAGTAATCTTGGCTTTCCCAGCGGAAATCCTCCCTAAGAGTGTGCAAAGTTTCACCAAAAGAAAAAATCTTCTGGAGGGGAAGCAGGGTAAAGAGTCCTCTGCATCAGAATCCTCATAGGTAGATAAGGGCAAGTCCTGGTCATCAGAAGTAACAGAAATTTCAGAATCTTGATCAGAAGAATCAGAAGGAAAATCAGTTCTAGGTCTCTTAGAGGGTGAAGGCTGGCTTCCCCTAATTAGAGTAATAAGGTTTTCAGCCATTCTTATTTGTTTTTTAGGCATATATGGGCCTGACCATGTGGTTTGGACATTGGTTTTCTAGGTGTGGGTTGAGATTTAGGCCTTGAAGAAGAAGATGGCGTCAGTTTGAAATGCAAGTCAGTAGGCCTGAGTACACCCTCAGAAGCCTGCACAGTGGCTCTGGACCCATCCAAGGTAGAGACATCCACAGGTTCCATAGTCAAAGAATCATCTCGCGACATACTGGACTCCGAATGGATATCAGTAGAGGTCTGCAAATCTGAAGTAGCGGGTATCAGAGGGTGTGAGAGCGCCTCACTGAGTACCGGCAAACTGGTGACTAGCTTAACGGAAGCGTCGTCGGCAGCTTTGGACCTATGCGGTCTGTCTCTGTTTTTACAGTTACGTTTTTTCAGAATGTTGGTAGTCAGATGGCTTACCAAAGCCATTTCTAGATAATTAAACCAAATACTGAAATAGTTTGATGCAAAAATTAACCGAAGACAAATAGTTTGAGGATTGAGTAAGGCACAAAACTGACAGCAAGGGACGTCGTGGTCTGGGCCTAAGCAAGGAATGCAGTACAAATGGAAATCTTTATGAGGTATTTGCTTTCCACAAGTAATACAATTGTTAACTTTTACTGACATCAGTTTAGAGCAAGAAAAAGGATCCATAACGGGGTACCTTAGCATTTTTGAAGACTTCGGTTCTGAAACACAAAAATGAAAATTTCAGGAGTCGGCCGACCGGCACTTGCAAACTGCTTCTGCTTCGGGCACCACGCGGCAAGAAAGACTGATGTAATGGCGTCGGCTGCATGCTTTATAACCCTGACTACCTGACGTCATGGAAGAAGAGACAGCATCTGACTCAGGGCCCAAGACTTTGATAATCAGGCCGGCTGAGGGCTACCTGCAGGCAGATAACCCAAATGTAATGACTGCAACAGTGAAACACGAAGAACATCTACCTTTTTACAAACAGTTAATCATCTCCAAACCCATGGCAACCTAGTCTCAACAGTCTTCACAGACCAATCTAAAGCATTCAATACAGTCTCACACCATAAACTCCTTCAGGAACTAGTTCCAATACCCTATCACTAACCTGATTCCACAGCTACTTATCCAATAGGAAACAAGCCATAAAATGGCAACAAGACTATTCTGATTTCCTCACAGTCATAGAGAGTGTCCCTCTGGGATAAGTTCTAGGATCCCAACTTTTCAGTATCTTTATTAATAATCTACACTGTACCAGCTACCCTGGTACAACATGTAGATGATGCCACTCATCTGCTCAGCCCAAACACTATCCGCTACACAAGAAAAAACTCAAAAAGCCTTTCTAGCCAAAGAATCCTGGCTATATAGCGCAGACCTGCTCTTAAATGCTGTAAAAACACAACTGATGCTTTTCAGACCTAAAAATTATAATCAAAGCAAAGACTCTCTTTTCATATTCTATCAGCTAACAAAACAAAAATACAGTATGTTGAAAAAATTACATGGAGCTGCTTACTGCTTGGTGTGATGGATTTGAAGTGTTCTTAAGACACTCAGTCTTGCTGGCTGGATTCTGCTAAAATTTAAAGTCTGGTTATATTTGCATTCACAGTCTGTTGCATACAGAAACTTGCAGAATACACACTGATGAGAGAATATACTTTGCAGCATCAACTTTAGAGAGCAGTAACAAATAACTTTTTATAATAAACCAAACGGAACAACGTTGCAGCTTAAAAGTACGGTTCCAACTTTACTTCTCATATAGTACAGATGATGTGAGAGATATAACATTTACCTTAGGACAAATGAGTCCCTACCATACCTCTAACATAACTGGATTTATACAGCTCTTTATATACAGTTTTAGTCATGCATAAACATATACATTTCCTCTTGATATTCTATTTTGGAGAACTGCTCATCCTGTAGAAACAATACTAAGCTTCCTTGTTTAAGAATGTCTTAGGTTCATAGGTTTATACTAGGCTATCTGCCCTAAGGCATTTATAAGCCTAGCTCAAATTTTTGTGGCTTATGCCACCCCTTATATGAAAAAATACTGTGCCCATTAGTTTGTTGTGCCTCTGTCCAGCAGTGACACAGAGATGATTCCCGGGGTAAACCTATGATGTCCCATCCACAGGTCTAGATTTCTCTTGAACAGAGTCAGCGAGGTGCTCTGCCTCACATGGACCGGGATTTTATTCCACAGCATAGGGAGTCTCTGAGTGATAAATCTATCCCTCCAGCACGTCCTATATATATCCGTGCTAAGGTTTAAGTCGCTTGCTCTAGTGGTTTTGGTGGATTTGGATTTTTTGAGGTGGAGCATGTCCATTAATTCCAGGTTGGACATGGCCTTGTATGTCAGGCACATGTCACCTCTGAGCAGACGGTATGCGACTGAATAGAGCTGGAGTTTCTTCAATCTGGCAGCATATGACAGATTTTGGAGTCCCTTTATCCTTTTGGTGAGGAACTTTTGGGGTCTCTCCAATTGCTGCAGATGTCGGGTGAGATACATCCCGAATGGGGCATTGTACTCGATCATTGGTCTAATAAGTGAAGAGTACAGGGAACAATGACCTCACTAGATCTGGATGTGAATCCTTCATGATCAGGTGGGCAATGTAGAAGGTCTTTCTAACCACTTTAGCAACGTGTGTGTCAAAAGAAAGGCCACTGTCAACCTGGGTCCCCAGGTCCCTGATAACCTCTTCTGTGCTTAGTGGATTGCCACCTATATGGTAGCTTGGGGTCACCTTGTTTTTCCCGAAGGGTATGACTATACATTTTTGGCGTTTAACTTCAGGCCATGGCTCTGGCACCAGCTATCTGTTTCCGTGAGTCCCTTCTGAAGGATATCCGTGTCCGATGCACTTTCCACTATGGTGCCCAGTTTGCAGTCGTCTGCAAACTTTGTCAGCCAAAGTCCTCCCATGTTGGCCTGTACTTCTGAGAAGTAGATGCCAAACAATAGGGGGCCAAGGACCGAGCCCTGTGGGACACCACTTGTGACCGGCTTGGAGTCTGACACAGCGCCAGCAACTCTAACCCTGTGGGTTGTGTCCTTAAGTCAGTTTGCAACCCATCTTGTGACATATGGGTTTACATTTAAGCTGGTAAGTTTTTCTACAATACCCGAGTGGGGTATTGTGTCGAAAGCCTTTGCAAGGTCAAGGTAGGCTGTATGGACTGCCTTTCCCTCATCAATGGCCTTGGTGACTGTTTCGAAGAAGTCGACCAAGTTCAAAAGGCATGATCTTCCCTTGACAAAGCCAAACTGGGTCAGGTCTAATGTCTGCAAGTCCCCTATATCTTTGTTTATGAGTTCCATTATGATCCTCTCCATAGCTTTGCAGACTAGACTTGTTAAGCTTATGGGGCGGTAATTACAAGGGTCCGTAGAGGCGCTATCTTTGTGGAGTGGGACCACAGTTGCCGTACGCCACTCCTTGGGCACGTATCCTGTGGTAAGGCTGAGATTAAACAGCTGCCTTATGTGCGGGTTTAATTCCTCATTTAGCTCATGTAGCACACAGCCGGGGACACCATCCGGTCCCATTGATGCTGTGTTTTTAGCTTTAGAGAGAGCAGCTTTCACCTGCGCATTTGAGATGTCCGGGAGGCTACACTCGGCTGGGATAGTTATCTCTCCTTTAGGGGAGAGGGGTGAAGTTTGCACTGAACCTGTCTGCCAGTATGTTGGCAATGTCTGTGGGTTCAGTGATTTTTGTATCATTTTGGACTAATTCTGAGCATATCTGGGAGTTTCCACCCAGGTTCCTAACATAGCTGAAAAAGGCCTTATGATTGTCCTTTGAATCCATGGCAATTTTTCTCTCAAAATTGGCCTTAGTTGATTTTATGAGTGCTCGTATTTTTTACTAATAATGATCAGGGGTGACTTCCCTTTTATGGATTTTGTTCTATCATGTAATAGCTTTCTCCTCTTATTGTAAAGTTTGTTAATGGCTGGGGTCCACCAGACTGGACGTTTGCCCTTTGTGGAAAGAGTCTTGGTTTTATTTGGGATTGCCTGATCCATGCAGTCCTGGAGGTGTTCATAGAAGGCATTTGTAAGGGCTTCCGCAGCTTGGGTTGTGGTTTCCACTGGCTCAGGGGCCTTGAAGGATACCACACCAGTCTTGAGTAGTGTGAAGTTTGCTTTAGAGAAGTTCTTCACTATGGTCTTTTTGTTTGGGGTGGGGGCAGGATGTGGATTTCCAGTGAGATTAGTTTATGATCAGATCTCACCAATGAGGGATATACTTCGTGTGGAGCATTTTGTCCCCATGTTTGTGACAATGAGATCTAGTATATTTTCTCCTCTCGTGGAACAGTGACTAGCTGTTCCATGGCATTTGAATTTATGAACTCCAGGAACCGTTGGGCTAGAAAGTTAGGGCTTGAGTAATGTTCCCAGTCTATATTCGGGTAGTTGAAGTCACCCAATATGATGGTGTTTGGAGATACATTTATACCCTCCAGTGTCTTCAGGAAGGCTGTGTGGGGTTCCTGAGTTTGAGAGGGTGGCCTGTAGCATGCTACAATTTGTAGAGCAGTTTTGCCTATGGTTAGTTGCACCTGGATGGTTTCCAAGCTTTGCGTTGCCACCAACCTGGAGGTGTGGGTATCCTTTATGAATATGGATACACCCCTCCTTTTGTGGTGTGGTCCGGGTTTTGGGGCGGAACGCATGATATGAGGTAAAACCTAATAGTGCCGGGGTGCTCTCAGGAGCCTTGAACCAGGTTTCAGTTACAGCACAGACATCGATGTTCTCCATACTGAGAAGGGCCTCGAGTGCGTGCATTTTGAGATTTAGACTTCTGGCATTGAGCAGCATTACCCTCAGTTTCTTCCCATTTTTGTTTTCTAGGGTGGTAGGTTTAGAATTTGAGCCTTGCCTAAAAAAGGCACTATGGGGGTGTCAAGAGCCTTAGCCAATATCCGGAATCCCAGGGGTGACAGGTGCAAGCCGTCCCTTGCGAAGCAGCGTGGCTTGTCAAACATGTCATCCCAGGCAGACAGACACTGGATCCCCTTTGAATGACACCAGACATTAAGCCAATTGTCAAAGCTGATCATCTTGTCTCTATATTGTGGCATCATTCTTGGTGAAGGAAGGATACTGCTCAGGGTTAGGGTCATACCTGCCTGGGCTACATAATCAGAGAGCTCCTCTATGTCTCTTTTCATGTAGTCCAGGGAGGTACGTCTCAGGTCGTTCACACCAGCATGGACAATGACTGTGTCATATTTGTACTTGCCGTGGAGTGACCCGAGTGCTTGTGTTATGTGGCGGATTCTAGCGCCCGATAGGCAGCTTACTGTGACCCTTCTCCTTGTTCAGCCTGGTGAGTGGGACGTCAGTGTGTCTGACTATGGAGTCACCTATGACAAGTATGTTTGGTGTTGTATTTGGCCTTAAGGGCTGTGACTGCTTTGCACACTGCTTTTGTGGTTTATGTGTTGCTTGTGGGGTGTCTTGAGGTAGCAGTTGTTTGGGTGTCTGCTTTGGAGGCCTCTGCTGTTTAGGTAAATTTTACTCAGAGCCTCCGAGTATGTCTTTGTGTGTTTATGTGTTTGATTCAGTGGAGTGGTAGCATTATGTGAGGCTGGTTTTGTGGTGTGTGTAGTTGCCTTCTCCTCCTGTCTGGTCTTGCCAGTCCTGAGTTGAGAGAGCTCAGCCTCCAGTTTGGCTAAATAGCTGCATCTCTCAAGTATTTGTGTTATGTGGGAGGAGGAGAGGGTTGTCTGTGTACATGAGGCAGTTATAACATTGCCTCAAGATTCCCAGATTCACCAGCTGGACCGAGAGGAGATTGACAACTGACCTTTGGACATGCTAGAATAATATTGGAAAATCCTTAATTGAAAACAAGGGCCAGTGGGGAGTGAGGGTGTAGTGCTTTTAATTTTTAGTGCTGACTTATATAATTGCTTTAGTGAGCAAGTGCCAGGTAACTTGAGTGCAATGTGTTACAAGTAACTAAATGCAAAAACGACAAACAGTAACTTTCTTTCAAGTGAAACAAGGAAATAAGTACAGTAAGCAATGCAGATATCACTAGTGATCCACAGAAGCGCTGAGAAGTTGCGTATTAGGTGGAATTAGCTTCCAGGGAAATAACAAGCAAACAAACAACAAGCATATAAACAAAGCTAGATTCAGCAGGCCTGGATCTAGTCTATGCTAGAGCAAACAAGGTGTACCAATTTCAGTAAGATACAGTTCAAATATTCAGGCACTATAAACCTTCAACCAGAAATTCCCAGCTCAGAAGGGCAGAGTCCAGCCTCTTCTCCCACAAGAGTGCAGACCACTAGAGAGACCAGCTTTTCTGACAGTGTGAACATCCTGTATTCTATTTGGATCTTTGTACAAAAACATCTGTTCTTGTGCCAATGCTGATAGTCATGTCCTGTTTTCCATGCAGAAAAACATATTTCTGAGAAAACACATTGTCACAGTGTCATAAACATATCCTGTTGTTTTAGGAAACATATTGTGTCCATCCTGCTATTTTAGGAAACATATTGCGTCCATTTTTTATATGCAGAAAAACATGTCGGTGTTCTTTAAAAGCAGATTTTGCATTTTTGCTCTTGCATACATCCTGTTTTTAAGTCTGTAAGGGAAAAATGTCCATTCAGCAGGTTCCTTATTTTCCAAGCCATGGTCATTTAGTATGACTGCTGATCACATATTACTAAACTCTGTTTCTGCATTTAAGCAAGCTTTTTCTTTCAGCATATGTACAACAGAATTAATTTCAGCCTTATATTAATAAAATCTAACAATTCCCTCTGTTTTTAAACATACTCAAAACATTTTATATAGAAAACACATTAAGAAGCAAACCTATAGTCTTCTTTTGATACAAGTCAAAATGCAATTTTACATAGTTAATACAATGATATTAAGTATTACTATAAAAACTGAATGCATTTCAAACTTTTTCTTTTGCAGACCATTCTGTGAAAATATTTTATCAATTATGAGCTGTGTCTCCTTTAATGTTATTTTTTTTAACATGATCAATTTATTCTTTTGCAATCACAGAATTTAATTTATGACTTAGAACTGTTCCATTAACTCTTTGCAACTGTTGAATTAACTATAAGACAAGAACCATGTGCTACTGCAAGCATTTATACACTACTGAAAACACACAATTTCAATGTCACTTTAACCATAACATTGCGGTCATGTCTTTGAACTGCCCATTAACATCTTGGTAAATTACTGAACTGGGCTTAGATAATAAATATTTGAAAGCAATTATTTTACTGGGGTAAAACCAGTGATATTACAACTTGACAAATTACTTTTGAACTTATTACGATGTATCCTGTACAGTATGTATTTACACACACTGTTTGCTATTTATGCATTTCAATCTAGTAGGTATCCTGGACCCATTGTTTTTTTTTTTTAAATATGTTTTTTCACACATATTCATTACTAGACATTAATTTCATTTGTACTGAATTTTTCTGCATTTGTACATACAAAGACTTTCATTTGTACTGAAATTTTCTACATTTGTACATACAAAGACTGTAAAGTACATTTAGTCTAATCTTACAAATTTAATATAATTAATATTAAGCAAAATCTTGGAAACGTCTTATGTCTCTTTAGAAGTATTTAGTGGAATTGCCACCAAAGGCATATGTCCTGTTATTTTAAATTACATACTCAGCAATTAGAAACATTCATGCTTTTTTATACCAACATTGTTTTGCCAAAAACATATTAAAATAGTGACCATTCTTGCTATTAGAAACATTTATGCATTTTGCATATTTTTATTCTGTCTTGTATAGCTTTAATAAAGCAATTTTAAATCATCTTTTGTATAGCTTTACAATTTAACAGGTTGTAAATACAGCTATTAACAACTTGTAAAATATCTTATCCTATTAGGTTTAATCCAGTTTACCAGTATTTTTAATACACTAATACCCGTTTCCTCTCCCTAAAAGAGTATTGTCAAGAAGGAATGATATATTCTTTCCTGTAGCTTTATTTTAGACCCTTGTTGTTTATTTTTTCTGTAGCTTTATTTCAGACCCTTGTTGTTCAAATGCAGGCTGGCTCACCATTGAAAAAATTACATGGAGCTGCTTACTGCTTAGTGTGATGGATTTGAAGTGTTCTTAAGACACTCAGTCTTGCTGGCTGGATTCTGCTAAAATTCAAAGTCTGGTTATATTTGCATTCACAGTCTGTTGCATACAGAAACTTGCAGAATATACACTGATGAGAGAATATACTTTGCAGCATCAACTTTAGAGAGGAGTAACAAATAACTTTTTATAATAAACCAAACGGAACAACGTTGCAGCTTAAGAGTACTGTTCCAACTTTACTTCTTATATAGTACAGATGATGTGAGAGATATAACATTTACCTTAGACAAATGAGTCCCTACCATACCTCTAACATAACTGGATTTATTCAGCTCTTTATATACAGTTATAGTCATGCATAAACATATACATTTCCTCTTGATATTCTATTTTGGAGAATTGCTCATCCTGTAGAAACAATACTAAGCTTCCTTGTTTAAGAATGTCTTGTAAGAGACCAGCTTTTCTGACAGTGTGAACATCCTGTATTCTATTTGGATCTTTGTACAAAAACATCTGTTCTTGTGCCAATGCTGATAGTCATGTCCTGTTTTCCATGCAGAAAAACATATTTCTGAGAAAACACATTGTCACAGTGTCATAAACATATCCTGTTGTTTTAGGAAACATATTGTGTCCATCCTGTTATTTTAGGAAACATACTGCGTCCATTTTTTATATGCAGAAAAACATGTCAGTGTTCTTTAAAAGCAGATTTTGCATTTTTGCTCTTGCATACATCCTGTTTTAAGTCTGTAAGGGAAAAATGTCCATTCAGCAGGTTCCTTATTTTCCAAGCCATGGTCATTTAGTATGACTGCTGATCACATATTACTAAACTCTGTTTCTGCATTTAAGCAAGCTTTTTCTTTCAGCATATGTACAACAGAATTAATTTCAGCCTTATATTAATAAAATCTAACAATTCCCTCTGTTTTTAAACATACTCAAAACATTTTATATAGAAAACACATTAAGAAGCAAACCTATAGTCTTCTTTTGATACAAGTCAAAATGCAATTTTACATAGTTAATACAATGATATTAAGTATTACTACAAAAACTGAATGTATTTCAAACTTTTTCTTTTGCAGACCATTCTGTGAAAATATTTTATCAATTATGAGCTGTGTCTCCTTTAATGTTATTTTTTTTAACATGATCAATTTATTCTTTTGCAATCACAGAATTTAATTTATGACTTAGAACTGTTCCATTAACTCTTTGCAACTGTTGAATTAACTATAAGACAAGAACCATGTGCTACTGCAAGCATTTATACATTACTGAAAACACACAATTTCAATGTCATTTTAACCATAACATTGCGGTCATGTTTTTGAACTGCCCATTAACATCTTGGTAAAGTACTGAAATGGGCTTAGATAATAAATATTTGAAAGCAATTATTTTACTGGGGTAAAACCAGTGATATTACAACTTGACAAATTACTTTTGAACTTATTACGATGTATCATGTACAGTATGTATTTACACACACTGTTTGCTATTTATGCATTTCAATCTAGTAGGTATCCTGGACCCATTGTTTTTTTTTTAAATATGTTTTTTTCACACATATTCATTACTAGACATTAATTTCATTTGTACTGAATTTTTCTGCATTTGTACAAACAAAGACTATCATTTGTACTGAAATTTTCTACATTTGTACATACAAAGACTGTAAAGTACATTTAGTCTAATCTTACAAATTTAATATAATTAATATTAAGCAAAATCTTGGAAACGTCTTATGTCTCTTTAGAAGTATTTAGTGGAATTGCCACCAAAGGCATATGTCCTGTTATTTTAAACTACATACTCAGCAATTAGAAACATTCATGCTTTGTTATACCAACATTGTTTTGCCAAAAACATATTAAAATAGTGACCATTCTTGCTATTAGAAACATTTATGCATTTTGCATATTTTTATTCTGTCTTGTATAGCTTTAATAAAGCAATTTTAAATCATCTTTTGTATAGCTTTACAATTTAACAGGTTGTAAATACAGCTATTAACAACTTGTAAAATATCTTATCCTGTTAGGTTTAATCCAGTTTACCAGTATTTTTAATACACTAATACATGTTGTTTCCTCTCCCTAAAAGAGTATTGTCAAGAAGGAATGAGATATTCTTTCCTGTAGCTTTATTTTAGACCCTTGTTGTTTATTTTTTCTGTAACTTTATTTCAGACCCTTGTTGTTCAAATGCAGGCTGGCTCGCCATTGAAAAAATTACATGGAGCTGCTTACTGCTTAGTGTGATGGATTTGAAGTGTTCTTAAGACACTCAGTCTTGCTGGCTGGATTCTGCTAAAATTCAAAGTCTGGTTATATTTGCATTCACAGTCTGTTGCATACAGAAACTTGCAGAATATACACTGATGAGAGAATATACTTTGCAGCATCAACTTTAGAGAGCAGTAACAAATAACTTTTTATAATAAACCAAACGGAACGTTGCAGCTTAAAAGTACTGTTCCAACTTTACTTCTCATATAGTACAGATGATGTGAGAGATATAACATTTACCTTAGGACAAATGAGTCCCTACCATACCTCTAACATAACTGGATTTATACAGCTCTTTATATACAGTTTTAGTCATGCATAAACACATACATTTCCTCTTGATATTCTATTTTGGAGAATTGCTCATCCTGTAGAAACAATACTAAGCTTCCTTGTTTAAGAATGTCTTGTAAGAGACCAGCTTTTCTGACAGTGTGAACATCCTGTATTCTATTTGGATCTTTGTACAAAAACATCTGTTCTTGTGCCAATGCTGATAGTCATGTCCTGTTTTCCATGCAGAAAAACATATTTCTGAGAAAACACATTGTCACAGTGTCATAAACATATCCTGTTGTTTTAGGAAACATATTGTGTCCATCCTGTTATTTTAGGAAACATATTGTGTCCATTTTTTATATGCAGAAAAACATGTCAGTGCTCTTTAAAAGCAGATTTTGCATTTTTGCTCTTGCATACATCCTGTTTTTAAGTCTGTAAGGGAACAATGTCCATTCAGCAGGTTCCTTATTTTCCAAGCCATGGTCATTTAGTATGACTGCTGATCACATATTACTAAACTCTGTTTCTGCATTTAAGCAAGCTTTTTCTTTCAGCATATTTACAACAGAATTAATTTCAGCCTTATATTAATAAAATCTAACATACGTCATACAGGCAAAACTCTTTGGAGTAATGCTCAATGATAATTTTAAGATGGAAGAGGTTCTCTCACTGGGGGTCTAAGTAGAGATGTACCTCTCATGAAAGCCTTACAGAGTTTGTGAGACATTATGCTTGAGTTAAAAACTCTGATGTGAAAATTTGAAATGGCAGCTAGTTGTACTCTGATGTTAGCAGCAGCTGCACCAGACTGAAACAGTTCTGCTAAGAAATCCAAAATTTCATGTACTGGAGCTGTGAAAGGATCTAAATTCCTGGATTCTGCCCAGTAAGAGAATCTTTTTCCATTTACTAGCATAAACTTTCCTTGTAGTTGTCTTATGGGAGGAAACAACATCACACAGTGCTGGGGAAATATTGGGGAGCCTGGCTATGATTGGAAGTGAAGTAACCAAGCTGTGAGCTTGAGAGATTGGAGGGATTGGTGTAATCTGCCTGACTGATGAATCAAGAGGTCTGGCACTGGGTCTAGAACCCAAGGCTGGGGGAGAAGGAACGGAAACCTAATCTATCGAGGCCAATAGGGGGCAATGATCATTTTGCAACCCAACGACTTTGCTTTCTGAATGAATTTTGGAATTGGGGGAAGGGGGGAAATGCATAAATGAGTCCCTGGGGCTAATCATGGACTAGAGCGTCCCTGGGTGTCTGACCTGGAGGAGGAACAAGGGAAAAGTAGTGGCTGCATTTGTTGTTGAGGGGGGAGGCAAAGAGATCGCAGCAAGGCTGGCCCCATTTGCGGAAAATAAGATCCACAATTTCCTGTTTCAGAGATCACTCATGCGGCATGAGGATAGCCTTGCTGAGCCTGTCCGCTATTATGTTTGACTTCCCAGGGATATTCATTGCTGTCAGAAAATGTTGGGAGGAAATCACCCATTGTCACAGTCTGAGGGCCTCTCGGCACAAGGGATAAGTCCTGGTTCCACCCTGTTTGTTGATGTACCAAACCACTGACATGTTGTCCTTCTGTATTGCAATAGTCCCAGCAGGAAGAGAGTCTTGAAGAGCTGGCAACGCTAGGATTACCGCTCTCATCTCCAGGACATTGATGTGCAAGTGGTACTCATGAGGTTGCCACGTGCCTTGGATGATCTTCCCTAGATAATGCCCCCCCCCCCCATCAGGGAAGCATCCATGGTCACTGTGGCAACCAGATGGGATTCCATGAAAGGTCTGCCCTGAGTCACTAGTGGGGAGACCATACACCAGGAAAGGTGTCTTTTGCAAGATTCTGTAATTAGCATCACTGTGTGAAAAGAAGCCACTGAAGGATTCTCATGTGAAAGCTTGCTAAGGGAACTAGAAGAATGGCTGCTGCCATAGACCCTAGAGCTTGAAAGACGTATTTGACTTGAATTCTTTTGCTCCTCAGGAGAAGTGACACCTGCTGTTGAATAATGGAAACTCTTTCCTGAGGCAATTTTACAGTCATTTTTCTTGTGTCTAGCTCTGCTCCTATGTATGCAATAGACTGACAGGGCAACAAGGCAGATTTTTCAAAGTTTATTGTGTAGCCTAGTTGAGCACAGGATGTGATGGTGTAATCTCTTGCTTCTATAATTTGTTGCCTGGTGGTAGCAATGAGCAGCCAGTCGTCTAGATAAGGAAACACCTGGAATCCTAGATGTTTCAGGTGAGCCGTAACTACTGCCATGCATTTGGTAAACACCCTGGGGGCTGTGGTGAGATCAAAGGGCAGAGCTCTGAATTGGTAATGACTGGCCCCTAGCCGAAAGCGTAGAAATCTCTTGGACCGTCTGTCCATTTTTATATGATAGTACGCATTCTGAAGATCTATGGAGCACATCCGACTGTCGTGACCCAGAAATGGGAGAATGGACTGCAGTGTGACCATTCGGAACTTTTCTTTTTGTACAGATTTGTTTAATCTGCTGAGATTCAGAATTGGTCCCCAGTCCCCCTGTCTTTTTGGGCACTAAAAAGAATCTTGAGTAAGTTTCGGATCCTGCTTGGTCTCCGGGGACTTCCTGGATGGCTCTTTTTTCTAGCAGTCTTGAAACATCTGAGACTGTCCGATCCCATAGATTGGGTGGAACATCTGGGATGGATTTTTTTTTAAACAAGAGGGGGTTGATGGAAGGGAATTTTGTAACCTCTGGATATAATGGATAGTACCCATTTGTCTTTTGTAATATTCTGCCAGGCGAATGGGTACAATGAAAGCCTTCCCCCGACTGCCTCCAGACTTGAGCAGTCAAGCATCTCTTCAGGGATGTTGATAGGGTTTGGAAGAGAACGTATCTCTGTCACCCTGATTTTGTGGACCCCCTCTGCTACGAGGGCAGCACCTGCCATTGTCATTGCTTACCCCTCTGCCCCTGGGGGAAAAATCACACGTGCGTCAGGCAAGGGTCCCTGGGGTTTTCGAAACCACATCTTTCCACCCTTCTGACCCTTTGGGTGTTGTCTGGTAGGAGTGGAAAAACAGACTCCCACAACAGAGCTCATCTTGCCTTCCTGCTGGCACCTGGTAAGCATGTCTTTCACCTGAGGCCCAAAGAGAGAGGAGCCATCAAAGGGGGTATTGGTGAAGGACACTCTGAAATGTTCTGCAAACTGACACAGCCGCAGCCAAGAATGTCTCCTAAAAGCCACTCATGTTCCTGCAGCTCTGCTCGCTCCATCGGCTGCGTATGAAATAAGCCTCATGGAGGAGTTGACTACTGAATTTAAAGTCGCCAGCTGGGTAGCTACCTTGACTGAAGCTCCCTCAGCTGTGGGATCTTGTAGGGTATCTCCAAGCTCTTTTAGGAGATCCCTCTGAAGTCTAGTAAAATGGGAAAGATAGTTCAGGGACCTAAGGGAGAAGGTCGCTGATGAAAACATTTGCTTCCCATATCTGTCCATCGTATGAGACTCTTTATTCAGTGGATGGACAGATGAGGAGGTTTCAGCTAACTCTCTCTTTGTGGCTGCTGCTACCACCATGGCATCAACTGGGACACCTTTAGTCAGGAATTGTCTTGGGGAAATGTGATAAATTTATTAGGTCTCCTCAAGACAGGTTCCAGGGAATCTGGAGCTGACCAAGCCATTTGAGACACTATGGACATGAGTGGATCAAAAGGCGGAGACACCCAGGAGGTGGAAGGTCGGGAACCAAATGCATCCAGGTATACAGACTCGTCCTTGGAGGGGGCTAGGGAAGTCCAGCTACACCTCTGCCTAAGAGTCTCGAGGATGTCCGAAAAGGAAACGTCTTCAGAGGGGGACCTTAGGAACCCCTTTGATTCATCCAGGTCTGCATCTGAGGTGACCGACTCAGGGGAGTCTTGGTGCTTCCTCTTGCACTTTTTCTTCCAGGAAGCCTGCTCAGAATGCTCTGGAGAGGTTTTGGAAGAAGAGGATTCACCCAATGGGGTGTCCTGGGGCATAGGTTCCCTACACTTTTGGGCTGGAGAAGGAGCAGATGTTGGCACAAGCACCGAAGGGGAGGGAGCCAATGGGACCAATAGCGGGGCCGTCTGTGGGGACAGCACTCTCCACATGACCTCGAAAGCATCACAGTCTCGACACAAAGAGGGCTCTGGCTCCGAAGAGACAAGAATCCTACTCTGCACCGAGGGCGATGGCTCTGAGGCCGATGTGGGAGCCAAGCTCAACCGACCAGGCGGTCTGAGAGGGAGAGCGGGGTAAGACAAGGGTCCGATGCCACTTCCCCCCTTTGAGCCGACGAGAGAGCTTCGGCGCCCAGATACCTCGATGGAAGGAAGAACAACTGACTACTCCCTCCACGTCCTGATCCGATAACCTTGAAGATCGAGAGGAGATGAAGATGAGCAATAACTGGCTGTGCTCTGAAGTACAAGTGATTGTGGCACCGAGCGAATCGGCTCCAATGAAGGAGACCTAGCTTGTTTGTGTCTCCGAGATGGCTCCGAGGTAACAGTTGGAGCCGACGGAGGAGTAGTCTTGTCTGTGCTAGAGGGCACCGATACACTTGGTCTGTCAAGCTCACAGGTCGGTTCCGAACATGGAGCCGACGGCTTGACTGACTTCAACGATTTCATTGGCTGAGATGCTTTAGCCCGAGAATCCTGTTTCAACAATTCACGGAGGATTAGCTTGTTTTTCCACTCCTCCAAGACCCATGGACTAAAGGCATGACAAATAGAGCAAGAGTCCTGCAGGTGCAGAGCCCCCAAGCAGTACACACAACTAGTGTGCCCGTCAGAGACATCTTCTGACAGCATGAGTCACACTTTTTAAACCCTGAGGTTTTAACTTCCTTGGACATTTTGAGAAAAAAGGAAGGAAGTACCACAAAAAGACACATTACAATAATAAAAAATTATACTGATAAAATCCTTAAAGGAGAGCCTCTAACTTAAATGGCTGTCCTTAAGGGGGGAAGGGAAGAACTCTCTAACTTAAACGAGTTTAGAGAACAGAAGGCCTAGCGACTAAGGGGTGATGGCCAACACCGCACAAAAACACAACAAAGGACAAAATAAGTGGTTTACACCTAAACTTACAAACTACTATAAACAGAGAAAAAAATACTAACTTTTCAAGTAAATTATTTAACTTTAAACAGAGAAAAATGTTATACTAAGCCTGAGCCAGTATTGATGCAACCTCACAGCTAAAGTGGCAAACGAGATCTGGGTAGCAGACACTGGGCATTCTGGGATAAGGGGCAGCCTTGAGCTACTAAGGAGCACTCGAGCTATAGAAAGTGGCAGAGTCGGAGCAGAGGATAGGCTCCAAACCCATCCAGCAAGAACGAAGGTGAGATTGGACAACTTAACATCACCTGTTAAATAACTGGTTGTGCTCATGCACTACCCCACGCTAACCCCCCACCCCCACACTCAACCTAAACTCCACCAAAGTTACACTCCCTTTACTTAACCTTTATGTACCTTAATCTTACACTTGTAACTTTATGTTTCTCTTACTAAGAAATCTCACTCTATATTCTCCCACACTATTCTTCTACAGCCTGCCACTGTACTCTCTTACCTTTCCCTCTTACAAAAGTTCCATCTCCCAGAAAACTACCACTACCTCTATATTCTAATACAGGTCTACACAAGCTCTCTTCCTAATGTTGCATATGTTCTACCTCCTGCTAAATCCCTTGTGACCCTTCTTTGTACTTCCAACTGATAAGACAATAGATGTATTACATAATGTGCTTATCTGTGTAATTTCTCTGTAACCAACCACCTCAAGAAAGAAAAAAAAAATGCATTTTCTAAGTAGGAAATGATATTATCAGCTACAGTATGTCATGATGTTTTTCAGATGGATCTACTTCATAAGATCTAATCTTCCATCATGGAGACCACAAGAACAAAATAACGCATAAGCAAAAGTGCACAAGATCGTAGTGCAGAATGTCGAACTGTAGGTAAAGTTGACAGAGTAAGTTTTATAGTGCTGCAGTGTTTCTTTAAGGATTTGTAGTCAGCAAGTTAAACAGTATGGCGGAGTTCACATCATATGACTTTGTTGTCTTTGGAGAAGTTTGGGTATGTGTGAGTTGAAAAACAGATGGAAGTTGTTTGAATTTACTTCTATTTATTAATTTAGGAAGAGCTTTACAGTGAAGGTATTCCTGTGTGGCAAATAGTACGGCTGTGGTTGTTGTGTATCGATCACTAGACTGTATTCCTTTCTTCAAAGTAATGCGATCGTGGAGTTGGTATATTTAATCTGTAAGGGGTGTGGGGGGTGAATAGACCCACTGCAAAATTGAAGGGGATAGACATCTTACATCTGGGTTGTCCTCCTGTGTTTGACATTTTGGTATTCAATGTTTTGGGAGTCTGTGTTTTATAGTTTTGATTGTGTGATCTTTTGTTCTTGTGGTGTAACGTTCGAGCTTATGGGATTGTGATTTTATGAAGTAGAAATGTTTTAGATGCATTCATATAGTTGTGTTTTCATGTAAACTCAATGTATTTTACAAATGTAATTTTTTTGTCTTTAAATATACTTGCCTAATATGTGGAGCTTTTTTCCCTAGGGCCTCTG
Source organism: Protopterus annectens (assembly GCF_019279795.1). Classification (NCBI taxonomy): domain Eukaryota; kingdom Metazoa; phylum Chordata; order Ceratodontiformes; family Protopteridae; genus Protopterus; species Protopterus annectens. The sequence goes on from NC_056735.1 coordinate 1,203,096,866, forward strand.
CTGAAAATGGGATAAACCTCAGTCAAAACTTCCTAGTAAACAAAGAGAAATAAATAAAATACAATGAAGGACGACAAACAAATTGGAGAGAGGCAACCACAACACACACCAGCAAACCAATGAGCAGAAAGCTATACTATATGCTAGCAACAGATTCAACAATGCAGCAAACAAACCCTTTAGTTTTAACAATCACACACACAAAAAAAGCACAGAAATAAAACAAGTACAGCATGGTGGAAAAAAGTGAAGGCCTGAGATAAGTAAAGATGTCTAACAAAGATTAGATAAAGGAAGGGTCTCAGCATGAATCACAGATCAAATAACAAGGGATGGCACAATGAACTGGAATACAGTACAAAGGAATAAAAACAGAAATTCACAACATTTTCTTATTTAAAAAAATTGGAAATGTAGCTTTTTCCCCCCTATTGAACATGTCATGCAGAAATTGATATCTGAAGAAAAATATAAAATACAGCATGGCTCATAGAATGGGAAAAGTTTTAGGTGCCAATCTGACTCCAGCTCATGTTTTATTAGTCCTACTGGATGACAGAATGACTGTTCAGGCGGCAGGAAAGAATGCTGTAGTTCCCTTACGTGAACCAAAATTGGAACACTACAACAGCGGGGAATTCAATCGCTTTTAATAAAAATATGTTAAAATCCACCAAATAGGCAATTGCTTTCATTTAACAATATAAAACACTTACATATTTGGTGGATTTTAACATTTTTATTAAAAGCGATTGAATTTCCAGCTGTTACAGCGTTCCAATTTTGGTTCATGTAAGGGAACTACAGCATTCTTTCCTGCACCTATCTAGTTTACTTTCTACTGGATGATGAGTATGGGCCTCATCATCGGACATGGACACTTAGCGCACTATACAGTAGTAATAGCCAGCATCAGGCTTAAAGGTGAAGAAAAACATTCTAATGAAAGCTGACTTGGGAAAAAGAAAAAATCTTTAAAAAAAAACTTTTTTTGCCCTATCATCCTGAACTGTCAAACTCCTACTGGCTTGATAAATCCACAGTGCCAGTAGTCAAGCCAAGGAAAGCTGTCATCTATGGATAATTCAGACTACATTTACGTTTATTTATGTATGCCCCTATCTCTTTTGTGCCACTCCAGACATGACATGCAGTGATATCAATGCAGACCAATATTCAGCAACAACCTAGACTGGAACCCATAGCCTCCACTGGGAGCTGCAAGCTTTCCAAGAAAAACACTTGTCCTTCCACCTTGGACAGGTGAGCTGGTAAAAATGCCACTTACTTTTACCCCCGCTGATTTCACAAGGGCCAAGCCCAATAATCAAACATGAATCTCCTGTGCTTCATTTAGGGCTCCATCTCTTTGCACTACATTGAGGTGATCTGAAAATCACTTAAAACAATGCCTCCAGAGACACTGATTTTTTCCTACTTTCTCTTAGCAACACACAATAAGAGTTTTGGCAAAATGTTTGCAGAGAACAAGACTGCAAGTGTGTTACATACGCGCAAGTCTGTGCATTTATCTGTATCTCTCTATATACACACTATATCTATACATACACACACACAAATCTGAAATTTGCATGCATGGGACACACTGGAAACATGGTTAGGCTTTAAAACTGATTGCTTTACAATATATATAGAATAGTCACTACTCATATATTTAATAATTTATTTTAATGAAGTAGCATCTAAAACAGAAAAGATGAAAAAACTAAAATATTTGACAATTACTTGGAAGCTGTGGGAAAGTGCTAGTTTTATTAACATTTACCCCAAGAACAAACAAATCCACATTCTTGAATGGATAACCATCTACAGTACATCTAACAGTGAAAACCATTTTTTATTACAGATTAGAAAATACTACACAAGACAGGGTTCACACATTTAGCAGGTCATAATTTAGATGCAGGTTTATTTTTTTTATGAAAGAAAGGTACGGACTGTGCCCTTAATTGTGCTCCTGCAAATGGGACACTGAGTCAATGAAGGTGCACATTCCTTGCAGACTACTAAATGACCACATGGAATGAACACGACGGAAACCTCCTTATCTGTGCAGACTTTACAAGTTCGTTCCTCTTGTAATCTTCTTAGTTGTTCCTCTAAAGGCAAGTCTGAAAAAAAGTGTTATTCACTTTTCAGTAATACATAAAAAATAGGCATTTAAAATTAATATCCATCAATTTAGAACTCACAAAACTTAACTGAAAATCCATTTTCAATTAAAATGCTTTTACTTTTCCATCACAAGCCTCTTCTAAAACAAATTTAGTGATTACCTCAATTGCGTCTAAGGAGAATAGTAATAGAAAGCAGCCAAAGAAAAATAAGAACTTTATCAGGTTAAAAGGTCCAGTTTAAAAGAAAAGGAGTTGAATAAGAACTTAACCATAAATGTACATGTTTTAATTCATAAGTTTTATAGAAATTCCATGGCCACCAAGTCTTTTGATGATTCACGTTACCAGTATCCATCCCCTCATATCACATTTTCTTTCTCTGGGAAGGCCATACCATTCAATCCCACATTAAATTTGTGGCTATCCACACAGTCATATAAATTATGTCTAAAGGGAGATGGTGGGTTGTACTACTTGAAATGTAGGGGAAGTTTATTTTATACAGTTTTGGGAGACAACTGGTTCTAAACCTGTCCCCCTGGATTGTTTTATTTAAATGTTGGTGAAGATTTAGGTAACTGGTCCTACTGTTAGCAGAAAACTATAACTCAAAATGGAAAGAGATGAAGAAATGGGGGGAGTTCAAGTAACCGTGACAGGATGAGATTTTGGATGCAAACCTTCAAGGAGAACTATAACCATACAGAAAGTACAGTTGTGTACACTTACCATAAATGTAGATGTTCGAGTGTATTCACTGTTGCAGCCATTACATTTGGGTATTCCTGCTGGCAGGTTGCTCTCAGCCTGAATTCCAAAGTCCTGGGTCCTGTGTCAGCTGCTGTCGCCCCTTCCCTGACGTCAGGCCGTCAGGGGTATAAAAAAAGCAGCCAACGCCATTTTCTTTAGTTTTTCTTGCCCCAGATGTCAGGTGCCCCCTAAAAGGGTAGCCAAAATTTATATACAAGCAAATACACCACATAGGTTGTATAAATCAGAGAAGGAAAGATAGGTCCCATCAGAAGAAAGGGGGATGGCGGGTGGGTAACCTGGACTGCAAGAGTGAATACACTCGAACATCTACATTTATGGTAAGTGTACACAACTGTACTATGTTCTAGCATATGTCACTAGTAATTGCTCTGTCTTTCTGAAAACTTTGGTTCTGTATAAGTAGAATCTAAGCTGTCTGTGTACGTCCAAAGAATGCAGAATTCTCTCCCCCTTGTTCTGTGGATTTGGATGAAAAGTTGGCAGATGAATAGTTTGGTTAAGGGCCACAATGGACACCACCTTAGACATAAATGTAGGGTTTGTCCTCAGAGAGACCCTGTCTGGATAAAAAAATGATAAAGGGTTCCACAGCCATGAGTGCCTGTAGCTCTGAAACTCGTCTTTCCGAAGTTATTGCTAGGAGCAGAGCTGTTTTCCAAGATAAAAACTTTATATCAGCAGTAGCAGCTGGCTCAAAAGGAGGCAGGGTGAGTTTTTCCAAGACATAGTTGAGGTCCCATGCAGGCATTAGTGATCTCCTTGGAGGCCTTAAATTTTTGGCTTCTCTGAGGTACTGCTTTAATAAGGGATGAGAAAAGATTGGTAGCTCTGTATTGTAATGAGCCAAAATGGCAGAGGCATGAATTTTTATAGATGAAAAAGATAGGCCTTTGTCCAGCATCTCAGTTAAGTATTGCAAAATCTCAGGTATATTTGGAACAGATGTATCAGTTCCTTGTGCCTGGTTCCAAGCACAGAACCTCTTCCATTTTCCAGCATAATATTTTCTAGTACTAGGCCTTCTGGCTTCCAAAATGACATCCATCACTGCTTTACTGAGAGGTGTGTTTTGTATGACTACATTATTCGCCATGCTGTTAGGTTTAAAGTCCTGAGTTGGCTGTGCAGGATCTGATTGTTTTGCTGGGACAGTACATGAGGTATTTGAGGTAAGGTCCAAGCTGGGCATTGAGACAAGTTCCTTAGGACTGGATACCAGTACTGGTGGGGCCAGTCTGGGGCAATCAGCATCTTCTTTGGCTTCTCCTGTCTGACCTTTAGGAGTACCTTCGGGAGGAGGCAGTGGGGGAAAGGCAAATACTGATAGGTTTTTCCACCTGAAAGATAGGGCGTCCACTTTCCATGCTTGTCTGTGATAAGTCCTTGTGCAGAATCTTTTTAGTTGGTAGTTGTGAGGGGAGGCAAATAAATCTATGTCCGGGCATCCCCATTTCCTTGTTATCATGCTGAAGACTTGTGGATCCAGCTGCCACTCGTGGGGATCCAGGAGGTTTCTGTTTAGTTCGTCTTCCAGAGTATTTTTCCTTCCTGGCAGGAATTGTGCCTGCAGATGTACTTGGTAAGTCAATGCTGTGTCCCACAAAGTCATGGCTAGTCTGCAAAGGGAGTAAGAATGTGTGCCCCCCTGCTTGTTTATATACATGACCGTGGTGTTGTCTATCAGTAGTTGTCCCGGATGAAGTAGGCCCTTGAAGGCTGTCAAGGCATTTTGAACAGCTAGCATCTCTTTTTGATTGATATGTAGATGCATTTGGCTTGAGGACCATGTGCCCTGAATGCATCTTCCTGCCATGTGGGCCCCATAGGCATAATCTGATGCATCCGTTGTTAGTGTCTGCCTGGCTGGGGGTAATGTGAATGGCTGTCCCTTGTTTTGGTGACAAGCCTTTGCCCACCATCGGAACTCCTGTTGCAGGCAGGGAATGTGAGTAATCATTGTTTCCAGGCTGTGGCAATGTTGAGTCCAAACACTTTTTAGGTACCACTGACAACCACTGACGTTTCCTCATATGCAGTCTTACATATGGAATTAGAAGGATGCAGGATGCCATGAAGCCCAAAGCCTGGCGAATTTTTCTTGCAGATAACTGGGCCTTTGTTGCCAACATTTTGAAAAAGGTCAGTTGCCTTTGTCTGGCGTGAGATAAGCCATCTGGGCAGTTGGATTTAAGCTTGCACCCAGGAATATTATCTCATGAGAGGGTACTAGTTTTGATTTCTTTTTGTTGACTGTGTACCCCAGGCATGTTAGAAGTCTCTTCATAAACGCCAGATGCTGTAGAAGAATGTCCTTGTTCTCTGCTTGAATTAGTCGTCCAAGTAAGGACATATTTGTATTCCTCTTTGTCTGCAGAATGCAATTACGGGTGCCAGGCACTTTGTAAAGACCCTGGGCGCAGTAGATAAGCCAAAAGGCATTGCAGAGAATTGGTAATGCATTGAGCCAGCCTTGAATCTGAGGTATCTTCTGCATAATTGTCTGATTGGGACATGCAGGTATGTCTCTTTTAGGTCTAGAGTCACAAGCCAAGCGTTCTTGCCCAGCATGGGCAGAAGCTGCTGCAATGTCAACATTTTGAATTTTGGTATGTCCAGGAATGTGTTCAGAATAGATAGGACCAGTACTGGTCTCCAGGCCTTGTCCTTTCTGGGTACCAAGAACAGTCTTGAGTAAATGTCCCTGCTCTTGCTCTGGTACTTGTTGAATGGCCCCCATGTTCATGAGGGATGAGACTTGTTTTTGTGCCTCTGCCCACTGATTTTTTGGCAGATCTGGCCAGCCATTTGCCTTTGGCAGGGTATGGAAATGGAACTTGTAACACGATATTTAGAACCCACTTGTCCTGGGTTATAATGTGCCAATTTTGAGAAAAAAGTGCTAATTTTCCCCCTAAGGGTGCTGCCAGGAGATAAGTGCTTGGGGCAGGCAGGGAGAAGTCACAGGGACTGTTTCCTGTATGGTTATGATTTGTCTTCTCCAACTTTGGAGGTAGAAGCACCCCATTGCTTTGACCAGTATGAACCTTGCGCCTGGGATCTGCCTCTATGGCATCTGGATCTGCCCCTTTGAGGTCTGTCTGACACAGGAAAGGAGCAATTCTTTGTAGGCCAGTGTCTACTAAACCTAGGTGTCTGTACTTGTAAAAAATCTTTGACAGTTTGCATAGATTTAGCTTTGTCCTCCATTTTCTTTAACATCTCTTCTGCCTTAACACCAAACAAAGTATCATGCTGTAAAGGTGCATCTAATAATTTAACTTTGACATGATCAGGCAGATTTTGTTCCTTTAACCAAGCATGCCTCCTAATTACAGAACCCGTAACTGCGGCCCTGCAGGAGGCCTCCAAAGAATCAAAGCCACATTGCAAAGTATGTTTTCCAATTTATTCAGCTGCATGCAATAAATCCTGCATTTCCTTGTTTTCTGCACATTCAGAGTTCATAGGTTGATACTAGGCCATCTCCCTAGGGCATTTATAAGCCTAGCCAGAGTATGTTTGGCTTTCGCCAACCTTTTAGATTTGACGACTGTGCCGCTGTATAGTAGAAGAAACACAATAGGCCAGCAAATCCAGTTCCAAATGCTTTATTGCATAACAAAAAGGTGCTAAAAAACACCAAAATAAAGTCTTAAGTCCTCAGACTAGTTTCGGCAAAGCCTTCTTCAGTGAGGAAACAATAGTTAGTAAACTAAACTTTATTTTGGTGTTTTTTAGCACCTTTTCGTTATGCAATAAAGCATTTGGAACTGTATTTGCTGGCCTATTGTGTTTCTTCATACTTGGATCGGGCCGGGCAAGCTGTACGTGCGAGGGGTGGTGTTTTGTGCCGCTGTATAGTAGGTCACAGAAGGTAGCCCTTTTAAGGTTTGTTTACTGTACCTCTGTCAAGCAGGAGCACAGAAGAGATCCCAGGGGTAATCTTACAATCTCCCATCCATTTGTCAAGATTTCTCTTGAAGAGGGTCAGTGAGGGGCTCTGCCTGACATGGATTGGGATTTTGTTCCACAGTGAGGGGAGCCTCTGGGATATGAATCTGTCCCTCCAGCATGTCCAATTTATTTCTGTGCTGAGGTTCAGGTCCCTGGAGCGTGTAGCTCTAAGGGATTTAGATTTCCTGAGGTGAAGCATGTCCATTAATTCTGGGTTGGACACGTATACGTCAGACACAGATCGCCTCTGAGTAGGTGGTACGCAACTGAGTAGAGCTGGAGTTTCTTTAGCCGAACTGCATAGGGCATCTGTTTGAGCCCCTTGATCCTCTTGGTGAGATACTTTTGGGGTCTTTCCAGTTGCTGAAGTTGTCGGGTAAGGTACATCCCAAATGGGGCATTGTACTCGATTATGGGCCTGATAAGTGATGAGTACAGGGGCACAATGACCTCTCTTGATCTAGATGTGAACCCTTTCATGATAAGGTGGGCTATATAGAAGGTCTTTCTAACCACTTTGGCAACGTGATTGTCAAAGGAGAGATTGCTATCTACTTGGGTCCCCAAGTCCCTAATTACTTCTTCTGTACTTAATGGATTACCACCTATGTGGTAATTTGTGGGCACTTTGTTTTTTCCAAAGGAGATGACTATGCACCTTTTGGCATTTAGCTTTAGGCCATGGCTCTGGCACCAGTTATCCGTCTCTGTGAGACCCTTTTGGAGGATGCTTGTGTCAGTTGGAGAGTCAATTATAGCACCCAGTTTGCAGTCATCTGCGAACTTGGTCAGCCATAGTCCACCCGTGTTAGCCTGTACCTCGGAGAAATATATACCGAACAAGAGAGGTCCCAGGACTGAGCCTTGTGGGACACCACTTGTAACTGGTTTAGAGTCTGACATGACACCTGCTATTCTGACCATGTGGGTTCGATCCCTGAGCCAGTTTGCAACCCATCTTGTGACATAGGGGTTGATATTTAACTGGTGAGCTTATTTATGATGCCCGAGTGGGGTATTGTGTCAAAGGCCTTTGCGAGGTCCAGGAAGGCTGTGTGGACTACCTTACTTTCATCTATGGCTTTGGTAACTGTTTCAAAAAAGTCAACCAGGTTCTGCCCTTAACGAAGCCGAATTGGGTAGGATCCAGTGTCTGGAGGTTCCCAATGTCTTTGTTTATGATTTCCATGATGATATGTTCCATAGCTTTGCAGACCAGGCTAGTCAGGCTTACAGGGCGATAGTTTCCGGGGTCTGTTGTGGCACCACCTTTGTGGAGTGGGACCACTGTTGCTGTACGCCATTCCTTGGGAACATATCCTGTAGTAAGGCTGAGATTGAACAGTGAATTTATATGAGGGTTTAGTTCTTCTTGGAGCTTGTGTAAGACGCAGCCTGGGACACAGTCTAGTCCCACTGATGTTGTGTTTTTAGCTTTGGAGAGGGCAGCTCTCACCTGTGCATCTGTGATCTCAGGAAGGCTACCCTCTGTTGGGATAGACATTTGCTCTTTTGGGGGGGAAGGGGGGGGAGTTTGCACTGAACCTTTCTGCCAGGATGTTGGCAATGTCTGTGGGTTCAGTGAATTTTTTGTCATTTTGCACTAACTCAGAGCATACCTGGGAGTTGCCTCCCAGGTTTCTGACATAACTAAAGAAGGCCTTGTGATTATCTTTAGTGTCTTGTGTAATTTTTCTTTCCAAGCTGGCCTTAGAAGATTTTATGAGGGATCGTAGTTTCTTGCTAGTACTGATCAGTGACACCTTCCCTTTTTGGGATTTTGCTCTGTCATGTAGTAGCTTTCTCCTTCTGTTGTATAGCTTACTTATGGCCGGGGCCCACCAGACAGGTCTCCTGCCTTTGGAGGAGTGAGTCTTGGTTTTATTTGGGATAGCATGCTCCATGCATTCCTGTAGGTGTCCACAGAATGCTTTTGTAAAGGATTCTGCATTTTGGGCCATATTGTCCACTGGCCCGGGGGCTTTGAAGGATTCCACCTCAGTTTTGAGAAGTGAGAAGATTGCTTTTGAGAAGTTCTTCACCGTGGTTTCTTTGGCTAGAGGTGGGGATGGAATATGGATGTCCAGTGAGATTTGTTTATGGTCTGATCTTACCAATGAGGGGTATACCTCTGGTGTGGAACACAGAGACCCCATGTTGTTGATGACCAGATCCAGTATGTTTTCCCCTCTTATGGGAGTGGTGACCAGTTGCTCCATAGCATTTGAGTTTATAAATTCTAGGAACCGTTGGGCAAGGGTGTTTGGGCTTGAGTAGTTTTCCCAATCGATGTTTGGGTAGTTGAAGTCACCCAATATAATAGTGTTTGGAGAGACCTTCATATTCTCCAGTGTTCTCAGGAAAGCCGAGTGAGGTTCCTGTGTTTGGAAGGGTGGTCTGTAGCAGGCTACAAACTGAAAGGTAGTTTTGCCCACTGTTAGTTGCACATGGATGGTCTCCGAAGGTTCGTGCAGTGCCACTAGCCTGGAGGTGTGGGCATCTTTGATAAATATGGATACTCCCCCTCCTTTTGTGGTTCGGTCTGAGTTTTGGGGCCGGAAAGCATGGTATGAAGTATAGCCTGGTAGTGCTGGGGTGCTCTCGGGAGCCTTGAACCAGGTTTCTGTTACTGCACAGATATTGATATTCTCCATACTGAGGAGAGTCTCGAGTGCGTGCATCTTGAGGTTTAGACTTCTGGCGTTGAGCAGCATTACCCTTAGTTTTTTTTTCTTTGTGTTGTCTATGGGGGTGGGTTTGTCTTTTGAGCCTTGCCTAAAAAAGGCACTATAGGGGAGGTAGAGCCTTAGCCAGTATTCGAAAACCCAGGGTGACAGGTGCAAGCCGTCCACGTGGCTTGTCAAGCATGTCACCCCAGGCTGACAGACACTGGATCCCCTTTGAATGACACCAATACTTTAGCCAATTGTTAAAATTGATCATTTTGTCTTTATACTGTGGCATCATTCTTGGTGAGGGTAAGATGCTACTCAAGGTCAGGGTCATACCAGCCTGGGCTACATGATCAAAGAGCTCCTGTACGTCTTTTTTCATGTAGTCCAGGGAGGTATGTCTCAGGTCATTCACACCAGCATGGACAATGACGGGCTCATACTTGTACTTGCTTTGGAGTGACCCGAGTGCTTGTGTTATGTGGCGGATCCTGGCACCTGACAGGCAGCTTACAGTGATCTTCTCCTTGTTCAGCCTGGTGAGTGGGACGTCAGTGTGTCTGACAATAGAGTCACCTATTACAAGTGTATTAGGTGTGTTGTTTAGCCTTAAGGGCTGTGACTGTGTGGCACACTGACTTTGTGAGCTATGTGCTACGTGGATATTGTTTAGTGGTAGGTGTAGCTTGGATGTCTGCTTTGGAGGTCTCTGCTGCTTAGGCAGCTTTTTATTTAGAGCCTCTGAGTATATTTTTGTGTGTTTATGTGTTTGGTTTGTTGATGCGATAGGTCTATGTGAGACTGGATTTGTGGTGTGTGTGGTTACCTTCTCCTCCTGACAGGCTGTGCCAGTACTGGGTTGAGAGAGCTTAGCCTCCAGTTTGGCTATATAGTTGCATCTCTCACATATATTTGAGCTTGTTGGGAGGAGGAGAGGGTGGTGTGTATACATAAGGCAGTTGTAACATTGCCTCAAGATTCCCAGATTCACCAGCTGGACTGGAGAGTAAACTCGAAACTGACCTTTGGACATGCCTGAATAATATAGGGAACTACTTATTGATTGATCAGAAAGAACCAATAGGGAGCAAGTACTTTGAAGGAGTATAAGAGGATGTAGTGCTTTAGTTTGTGTTTACCTATGAGATTACTTATACGAGCAAGTGCAGGGCTTTAGAATGAGAATAGAATGCTTAATTTGAGATTTAGAGCAGTTCTAAGGGAAAAAGTGAAGAGTAGACTTTGTGGAGCCGGAAATAGATTAAGCTTGTTTAAGCAGCGCTGCCTGACGCTGCTCTGTGCGCAAGACCGCGCTAAAAGAGGGTTGCAGGGTTTTAAGAGATAGAGATCAAGGAGTTTAGAATTGACCCAAAATGGCCAATAAAACTAAAGCTTCTAGGCAGTAACCACTCCTACATGGAAAGGCAGGCTGTTCAGTGTTACCCACTGCCACTGGTGAACACAGAGACTTCCCTTTAGTCCAAGCAAGCACTGGCCTGCAAGAAACTTACAAACAGTTCACAACAGCAAATCTGTAACTGAACTTTCTTAAATTTCAGAAAGTGGGAAAAAAGAAAGATTTGTTTGTTTTTTTTTTCTTTTTTGTTTTAGTTTAAAGGTAGCAGAGATACACAAGTAGCAAAATAATCACAACAGTGCAATAAATGACCCAACGCTTGAGTGCTAGGCCAAAGTCAGGTAAAATGCAGTTTTAAGAGAAAAAAACAATTTTAAATTAAGTGCAACACAGGAAATGCAGTAAACAGGCTCTTGATGTTTGAGCAATGCCATAACATGTTGCTGATATTTGAGCATATGAAACTGACAGTTTAAGGCCCTTATAGCCAAGGTAGCAGATGTATAAACCTTTTTTCCCCATCTATCTAATGCCTTAGGATCTCTGTCAGAGGGGGTAGGGTTTTTTGCAGTGGAAGACTTAACTCCTTTGGGACCCTGTGAAATAGTTTCTGGGTCTGCAGCAGGGTTTTTAAAAAGGAATTTATGAGAGTCAGGAACCCTGTAATATCTATCAGGCTTAACAGGAGCTGGAGGTAAGGAGTCAGGGGAAAAGACTAGACTCAGAAAACACATCATCTACAATGTCTAACACAGGTGGAATGGCTAGTGGCCTGTGCTGAGGTAGTAAAAGGAAATCCGTGAGCCTCTTTTTGGATTCTGAAAAATCTTGGCTCTCCTAGTGGAAATGCTCCCTCATGGTATGCAAGGTTCCCCCAAAAGAATAGTCCTCTGGAGGTGAAGCTGAAGGTATAGATTCTTCTGCATCAGAATCCTCATGGGGAGGAAGAGAATATTCCTGATCAGAAGAGGAATCAGAAGAAATAGAAACCTGATCTGAAGATTCATAGTCAGTCTCTTGCCTAGGCCTCTTATCAGGAGGGGGATGGGAACCCCTGATCAAGGTAATCAAGTCTTCAGCCATTCTGAGCATCTGCTTTTTGGCATAGAGGCCTGTCCACGTGGCTCTTGAGTTTGTTTCTTTGCCTTAGAAGGTGTTTTAGCCTTTGCCTTTGAAGCTGAAGTCGGTTTAATGTAGAGATGTTTAGGTCTGAATACACCCTCAGAAGCCGGTGCCTGCTCAGCGGCTCCGGACCCATCTGAAGGAATAGTATCCGAGGCTCCAATAACTTGAGTTTCCAGTGGCATGGCCGACTCCATGTGGGAGTCGGTTGCGGCTTGCGACTCTAAAGTAGTGGGCGTCAGGGGCTGCAAAAGCGCCTCAATGAGAACCGGCAAACTGGCTTAGGAGAAGCTTTGTCGTCCGTTTTGGGCCTCGGTTGTCTATCTCTCTCCTTTTCTTTGCGTTTTTTGTTAACTCCGGTAGTCGGATGGCTATCTGACGACATTTCTGGATAATTAAACCCGCGTCCAAAATAGTTTAAGGAAAAATCATACAGAAGCTTAATAGTGCGTTGGTTAAATATAGCACAAAACCGATAACCAGAAATGTTGTGATCAGGGCCTAGGCAAGGAATACAGTAAGAATGAAAGTCCTTATGAGGTATTTGCTTTCCACAAAAAATGCAATTTACTTTTTCTGACATCGATCTGGAGCAAGAAAAAAGTTTCCCCAACGGGGACTTAGCTTTACTGAGACTTTGGATCTGAAACTCGAACACGAAAATCTCAGGAGTCGGCCGACCGGCACTTGCGAACTGCTTCTGCTTCGGGCACCACGCGGCAAGAAAGACTAAAGAAAATGGCGTTGGCAGCTTCTTTTATACCCCTGACAGCCTTACGTCAGGGAAGGGGCGACATCAGCCTGCGCAGGACCCAGGACTTTGGAATTCAGGCCGACTGAGGGCAACCTGCCAGCAGGATTACCCAAATGTAATGACTGCAACAGTGAAACATGAAGAACATCATTATATCCATAAAGTAGAAGGTATTCTAAGAATTATGCCGATACAGGAATGGAGAAAAGAGATTCTGCAGATAGGGGTGACTGCAATTAGGGATACAGGCAAGAGGGGTGGGAGTATATTGGAGAAAACTGGCAAAGGAACCAAGGTAATGGGAGCAAACATCTAGAGAGGGAAAGGTAACAGAATGCGAAGATGCTAAGAACTTATTTGGACTGCAAGTTAGAGATTGCCTTCCATATCAAGGATTGATATCAGAGTACAGGCAAAGAGAATGAAATAGGGGGACCCTAAACGAAAGACCAGCACTGGTTGAGTTCTTAGTAGAATCTAGAACAGAAGAGGCCATTAAGAAAGAAATAATTAGTACAACATATAAAATATTGCACGATAACTATAAGAATCAATCTGAAGAGGTTGGGAAGAATTGGGAAGAGAGATTAGATAAGCAAGTCACAAAGAAACATCGGGGGGATATATGTACATCTCTCAAATATGAAACAAAATCTAGAAGATTTAGGAGCTTTGCCTGAAGTGTTTACATAGATATTTTTTATACCCCAAGCAGGCTCCAAAGAAACTTTCCTCAGGCAGACAGCAAATGTTGGAGATGTGATGGGGAAGAAAGAGATAACTGGGAGCATACTTCTGGGAGTGTAATGAGTTGTCTGACTTTAAAGATTCCCTGTAGACTGCTCTGTCAGAGATGCTGGGTGAGCACAATGGAGTGACTAGGGAAATGACTTTTGAGCTATGATACAGAGTTGGAATTGCCTAGACATAGTAAGGCCTTGCTGAGTCTAATTATGATGGCTGCCAAAAAAGCAATAACTAGAAAATGGAAATCAAAGTGTAAACCAACTAAAGATAATAACAGAGGTATAACAACTGGAACTGGCATATTTAAAAAAGGATAGGAGTAAATTACACAGGAAAAAAATGGGAAATGTGGGACCACTACAAGCAAAGGAGGAGCGATGTTTAAAAGAAGGCAGGATATGAATGAGCTATGTAATGGCTGACTGACAATGACTATATATATTAAAAGTGATGCATAATATTTGCAGCAACAGTTGTGTTGGCATGGTTTGTAAGGCATAATGTTAACTGAGATTGTGCCGCTATGATTTATTTTCATTTATATAAATGTAAGATCATCCGTGTCACACATGATAATTTAATAAAGATGTTTCTTGTTTAAAAAAAAAATGGTCCTACTACTGGTGGAGATATTGGACATGCAGACCTAAAGGAGATCCAGAACAACAGGGTCTCTAATGGCATGGTAAGCGAGACAAAGATTTCTCCTTGAAAGTCTATCACACACTAAATAAAAGTGTGCAGATTCCAGCCTCTCTTGGTAGATCAGCAACTTTAGGCCTGTGCTTTTGGTTAGGAACCTTTGAGGCTTTTCTATTTAATATGTTTGGTGACATACATCCTAAAGGGAGGACTGTGCATGATAACTGGTTTGATCAATGCAAAACATACCTCTTCAGACAGTACAGTTGTGTAAGAACTTACCATAACAGTACATGACTTGACAGATTACTGTTGCAGTATTACTAACAGAAGAGATATCCTGCCTTGGATCATTGTTACAGTATTACTAACAAATGGCAGATTCCCAAAGCTATCCAAGAAGAAAGAGATAAGGAGGGAAAGGTTGAGTTATGGTCTAAACTTCCCTGGAGTATGGTGTTTAGTTGAGCAGATGTGCAGTCCAGCCAGTTTTAAGTATAAAACACAGGAGAGGGAAAAGGAGACAAAACACAGTACATAAGGTGACAGAGGAAATTTTGGAATGACTAGGAGGCAGAGGAGATTGACTCAACTGAGTAAGATCGACAAGAGGAATAAAGTAGTAATGAAGGAAATTTGTATGGAGAGTGAGAGATTGGAAGACTGGAAAAGAAAATCAGATCTACTGTTGACGGAGAAATACTGGACTAAAAGGTAAGGGTGAACCCTGACCTTAATGAGATAATTGAAAATAAGGAGGGCACTTGATTTGTTGGGGAACTGTAACTTTTTTTGGATATGGTTTGCTAAATAAAGGCGGGGTGTACTGTGTACTAAGGATTGGCTTGAAATCAAGAGCTATGGCAGTGCAAGGAACAATTCTGATGGGACATTAAAGCATGCTACAGAGCACAGCAATATGACTGGCAACAAATAAGCCCTGACCTTAAAGCAAGGCCAACCTGTGCTGCAATAAGGTTGGCAGTGACGTGAATTTTATTAACCAACTTTTCTACCATCAAGAAATGAATGTTTACTGTGTGAAATTAAAACAATGAGGGTGATTTTTTTGTTTCTGAAAGCTTCAGTGGGTGTGGGAACTTTCTTTGCTTACCGTTACTCAAATGATTGCCAGTAACAGCCAAGGTATGAGACTTTTTAAATAGTGCTTCATGCTTAGGGGGTGAGGGATAAGCTAGGCTCTGGTACCTGGGCAGCAAAAGACAAATTATAAAAGCACAATAAACTAATGCACTGCCGCACACAGGAATACAAGGTATAAGGCAGTAATATTCATTAGACGGAATTACTGAAGTGCAGTGTTATTTCATGAACGGTGGACTGTCACCTTTTTTGATGCAGTTTGCTAAGCAAGGGGGAGGCAACCAAGACAGTGGTTTGGAATTAAGGTATCTTGCAGTGCATGGAGTGTTCCTTATGGGAAATTAAAGCATGCTAGAGAGGAGAAAGATGCGGTTGGATGCATGCAAGTATTGTTCTTAAGGTAAGGTCAGCTAGTATTGAAATACGTTGTAGTAATGCAATGGCTTTTATCAGCTGACTTTTCTGTCATCAACAAATGAATGTTCAGAATATAAAATTAAGCAACGATTGTGAAATGCGTTTCTGAAAGCTTCAGTGAATTGGGAGGGGGTTCCTTGCTTACTTTTTTTAAAACACTTTTACTAAATTATCACTTAAGACCTAGGCAAACGTACATTAACAGAAACACACTAACTATAATAATATCACAGCAGGTTATAGCAATCATCCCCAAATTAAGGTGAAACCAGTGGAGTGGGAAACATCTGATCAGTTGCCATATGAAGATACTTTGGAGCCTTTCATAGGGAACCAGTACAAAATTTTAACTAGAGTTGCAGAGCAAGGGAAGGAACAGGAAACTGTGGCAACTTTGACACAGTCACTGTTCTGGAGTGATAGGCCAGTGAGTTCCCATACGAAACAGCAACAGACAACACAGGATGAAACTGAAGAGAATGCGGTAGAGGAAGATGCTCTGGAACTTTGTGCAGAATGCCCATAGGAAATGGAGAACAAATAATGTGCACTCAGTTTAAAAGAGCATGATTAGAAGAGTTGCTTGACTTACTAGAGATGGACACACTTATTAAGATCAATGAAAGAAATAGACTACAGAAAGTCAATAAAACCCCTAAAGTTAGAAGTCTGACAAAACAAATGAAGATAGTAATTAGGACTGTACATAGATATTCATGCGATAAGGAAATAGAGAAATCAAATCCCATCATGAAAGTATCGAATAGAGAAAATTATAAAGAAATTAAGACAAGAAGTGTCACTGTTAAGACTATAGAAGAGGAAACTGATCAACAAAAATACTCAGAAAGATAAACGTGATAAAAACAATGCGTAGTATCAGAACAGATAAGGATCTATCACACATTATCACAAATAAACTAAAAATCATCAGCACAGGCAGAAAAATAAGTTATGCAGATAAATATAAAGGAAAAGTACAAAATAAGCAATTTATCGATGACCCAAAAAAGTTTTACAGAAAAAGCAAACACAAGGCAAAAGGAAATGAAACATCACGAAAGAAAATAAGTAACAGATACATTTAAGCCGCTGTGGTACAGCGGTAGCATTGTTGCCTCACAGCAAGAGGTTCTCATGTTTGATTCTTGGCTGGAGTGCCTTCTGTGTGGAGTCTGTATGTCCTCCCCATGGTCGAGTGGCCTCCGAAAGACATGAGTGCATCGGCATGCCTTCACTGAAGGTTGGGCGTCGGGCTGGCAACTCGGCACCATAAAAATCGACTGTCAATCATTAGCGGACCGGAGTTCTGCTGTGGTGACCCCTAACCGGGAAAAGCCGAAAAGACAAACAACGACATCAATGAAAATCCTGTGGAACATAAAGATGCTGAATGGCTAGAATACGCAAAAGAATAAGTTCAAATGTACAGGATATGAAATGTGATGAAGTAACACACAGACATTGAAACAAAGTTAAGAAAAGCTCCTAACTGGAAACCCATAGGTCCAGATGCAGTACCTAACTTCTGGCAAGTATTAACATCTTTGCATGAAGATTTAGCCATGAGTAAGAATTACTTATATGCACACTTCTAAAGGCACCCACCTGGTTAACAAAAGGAAAAAACAATACTCCTACATAAGAAAGAACCTGCAAGCTATCCTAAAAACTATAGACCAATAACCATTCTTCCGATGACATATAACCTCTACACTGGAAACGATGCTGACATAGTTTATAGTCATTTAGAAGAAAACTCAATCATGGCAAAAGAACAAAAGGGTAAAAAAAAGAAAGTCATATGGAATAAAGGATCATTTGTTGTTAAAAGTCATAATGGAGAACTGTAAAAAGGGGAAGAATCTAAGTATGGCATGGATAGATTACAAAAAAGCATTTGAAAGTATTCCTCATTCATGGATAAAACTATGCTTAAAAATGTATAAGATACAACCTACACTGATCAATTACATTACAATGAACATGAAACAGTGGCAAACCGCAAACCACTTTGCAGTTAAGGCATGATAAAGGACAAATCATTATTTCAGAGATAAAAATTCAAAGGGGGATAATTCCAGGATAACTCTGTTACCACCGCTCTTTTTTCTTGCCCTTAACTCAAACTGTCTACTTAACAGATTAGATCATGGCTACAATTTTGTTCCCAGAAAACAACAAAGTGTAAAGACTTATCTTCTTTTTGTGGATGATTTAAAACTGTACAGTTCATCAGAAGAGGAACTGAAAGCACAACTGCAAGTGGTCAAAACTTTTTCAGATGATATATGGATGTCATTTGGTCCTGATAAATGTGCAAAAGCAACCTTTAAAGTAGGAAAGCTGCAGCACCAGGAAAACATCAGTTTGAGACAAGAATGTGATATAAAAGAACTCGAGCAAGGAGGAGAGTATAAATATCTGTGAACTGATGAAGGATCAGCAACAAAGCATGAACAAATGTGAATACAATTTAGTAAGGAATATTTTAGAAGACTAAACTTAATACTGAAAACAGCACTGATATACAGGAAGAAAGTCCAGGCCATAAACCAGTTTGCTCTTCCAGTCCTAACTTACAGTTTTGGAGTCACTGACTGGCCCTAAAAGGTGTTGGATCTGCTGGACAGGAAAACAAGGATGATTTGTGCTCATCAAATGATTTATAAAAATCAGTGTACACCAAGACCATATATTCCCCATTCTGAAGGAAGTATGGGTCTCCTCGAAATTGATTACATGTACAGATCTGCAATTGCAGGACTGCATACATATCTGCTGACCTCACAAGGCATAAGCATAGTGAAACTTTTAAAACATGAGAAGTCTAATATGACTTCCCTGCTCAGTTTAGCAGAAGCATATCAGAATCACGAGGGAATGGAAATCAAACCAGAAGTAGATAAAAATCAGGTAGCAACTGAATGTGCCAAAAAAAAAAAGAAAGACTATAAGGTGAAGATCAGATGAGAAGGCAAGAAATGTGGAAAATGCATAAATATAGTTATATATAGAAAAGAAAACTCTCTAACAACCTCATGATGATCAGGATCAAATGCAGGAATGGTTAAGGAGAGGTGAATTTTAACCAAAACACAAAAGGTTAATATTGCCAACACAAGACAGTAGACTACGTACATGCTAGTTTACACAGTCCATTGAACATGTGGGAGAAGCAGACAAAAAAGATGTTATGTACACACCATAATGTTCCATGTTTGTAGTTCATCTCGCCCTTCATTCTTACATATGGGTTTGGAGCTGATCCTAGGCTCCGACTCGGCTTATTACAAAGCTCAAAAGTCTCTTAGTTGGCTCATGGCTAGGTAGGTATCCCATAGTGCACCAGTACAATCTCCAGATCTTGTTTGCTGCTAAACTACAGATAGACAAAAAAAAAAAAACTAAGATAATCCAGAAAGAACAATAATGAAAGGTCTCCACCCTACCAAGGTAGCACTATCCTGTCTCCAGATCCTTTCAGGACGGGGCTAGGTGGGTGGGTTCATAAGAATGAAAGATGGACTACAAACATGGAACATTATGGTGAGTACATAACTTCTTTATGTTCTGTAGTCCTATCTCGCCTTCATTCTTACATATGGGACAGCATCCCTAGCACCCGAGTACCGTGGAACCAAAGGAGGCTCTACCCCTTGATATCAGGTCCAAGTTGTAATGCGTGATAAATGTATGAGGGATAGCCCAAGTTGCTGTTGCACAAATACTGTCAACTGGAGCTCTGGCTTGGAAGGCAGCCGATGTAGACTGAGATTGTGTAGAATGAGCCTTAATCTTGAACGTTAAAGCCTTTCCATTGGAGGAGTAAATGAAGGAAATACAGCTTGAGATCCAATTTGACAGAGTCACTTTAGAGACTGGCATACCTAGTCTAGAATCCGAAAAGGATACAAACAACTGGTCTGACTGAGTTCCTTAGTCCTGTGGAGGTAGAACCGTAACTGCCTGTGAACATCTAATTGGTGAAATTTGTATTCTGCTGCGTTAGAATGATTGGTGAAAAACACCATTAATTCTATAGTTTGGTTCAAATTAGAGAGAGAGCCAACTTTAGAGATAACGAAGGATTTGTACAAAGAGAAACTCTGTCTTTGTGGAAAATCAAGGAAGCTTTATAGACAGTGCTTGTAACTCAAACTCGTCTAGCTGATGTGATGGCTACTAGAAACAAAGTTTTCCAAGACAGAAATTTCAGTAGGCATGAATGAGCAGGTTCAAAAGGTGGTGAAGTTAACTTGGACAGGACAAAGTTCAGATCCCAGGAAGCTACCGGTTCCTGAAAAGGGGGTCTCAGCAAGGTAGCACCTTTAAGAAATGTTTTACACAATCTATGTGACATCAGGTTAGACTCATGTTGACCCAAATGAAAATTAGATATTGCTGGCCAATTGAACCCTAATTGTGGCAGCAGCAGACCCCTGATGGAAGAGTTCAGACAAGAATTCTAAGACCATTGGGATGGATGCAGTGAAAGGATCTACATTCTTTTCTTCAGCCCAGATGGCAAACCTTCTCCATTTACTAGTCCATGACTTCCTAGTGGAAGATTTATGCGAAGACATGAGGATGTGGGTTACAGCAGGTGAAAAATCATGAAGCCTGACTAGGGATGGAATTGGAGCAGCCACGCTGTCAGGTTGAGGGAGTGGAGGCAGGGGTGAAGGGAGCCTGACGTGTGTCAAGAGGTCTGGCACTGGGTCCAGAGTCCATGGATCGTCTAGTAGATGAGGCCCGAGAAAGGGGAACCAAATCTGACGAAGCCAGTAGAGAGTGATGAGAATCATTTTGCTTCCCAACAGCTTCGCTTTCTGAATCACTTTGGATATGAGTGGAAAAGGAGGGAAAGCATAAAGGTGTCCCAGGGGCCAATCATGAACAAGTGCGTCCCTCGGTGACTCCCCCGGAGGGGGGATAAGAGAAAAGTAGCTGCTGCATTTGGAGTTGATCGGACTGGCGAAGAGATTGCAGCAAGGCCGTCCCCATTTGCGGAAGATCTGTTCTGCTATTTCCTGATTCAGAGACCACTTGTGAGGCATCAAGATTGCCCTGCTGAGTTTGTCGGCTATCACAACGGTTGTCCCTGGGATGTGCGTTGCCACCAGAAAGCACTGGGAAGATATCACCCACTTCCAAACATGAATAGCCTCTCGACAAAAGGGGGTAAAAGATCTGGTTCCACCTTGTTTGTTGAGATACCATACCACTGACAAGTTGTCTGATTGGATTGCTATCGTCCCTGGAGGAAGAGAGTTGTGAAGTGCTTGCAATGCTCGAAGCAGTGCCCTCATGTCTAGGACACAGATATGCAGGTGAGCCTCGTGATCTTGCCATGTGCTTTGGACAGTCCTGCCTAGACAATGCCCCCCCCCATCCTATCTGTGAGGCATCCGTGGTCACAGTAGCAATGGGTTGGCAAGGAAGGAATGGGGTGCCTGTTAGTTGGCCGGGTTGAATCCACCATCCTTTTTGCAAGACTCTGTTATGAAGATGTGGTGAGATAGAGGCAGTTGTTAAAAGGACCACTGGGACGATAGAAGCCATTGGAGAATTTGCATATGTAATATGGCGAGAGGGATTAACATTATGGTGGCGGCCTAAGAGTTTCAGCATGGTCTTTGCCTTGACTTTCTGTAGTGGAAGTAGACGCAGAATTTGTCTGAGGTTCTGCACTTTTCTGCAAGTAGACGAGCTAACATGTTGACTGTGTCTATTTCTGCGCCTATAAAAGTCACAAAGTGAGAGGGCAATAAGGCAGACTTTTCCCAATTTATTGTAATCCCCAACTGAGAACAAAGTTGGATAGTGGAATCTCTGGTTTGTAGGAGTAGATGCCTGGTGGAGGCAGTCAGGAGCCAGTCATCCAGATACAGAAACACTTGGAATCCTAGATGTCTCAAGTGAGCTGTCACTACCACCATACATTTGGTGAATACCCTGGGGGCTGTGGTGAGACCAAAGGGCAGATCATGAAATTGGAAGCGTAAATGATTCCTCAATGTTCTGTCCATTTCTATATGGTAGTACGCATCTTGGAGGTCTATGGAGCACATCCAATTGTCTTTCCCTAACAGAGGGAGTATAGACTGCAGTGTCACCATCCGGAACTTGGCCTTCTTTACGGATTTGTTTAGTTTGCTGAGGTCCAAGATGGGCCTCCAGTCCCCTGTACGTTTTGGCACTAAAGAATCTGGAGTAAGTTCTGAATCCTATCTGGTCTGCGGGGACAGTATGGATGACTGTGAGCAACTTTTTCACTTCTACAGTTGCTTGATCCCTGTGATTGGGTGGAACATCTGGGATCTTTTTGGGAGTGTGAGGTGGGACAGAACAGGGTATGGAGTAACCTCTGCTGAATAATTTTTGTACCCATTTGTCTTGCGTGATGTTTAGCCAGGTTTCTGGATACAAAGAAATGCGACCCCTGACTTGCTCCAGAGAAGCCTAGCCAGGCCGCACATCAGGAGCACTGATGGGGACGGCCTCAAAACGAATCATGGCCTCCCTAGTTTTGCGGTCTGCCCCTGCCTCTACGGCGATGTCTACCATTAGCTTCTCCTCCTCTGCCTCTGAAGGAAGAGTCACCTTGTGCATCTGGGAAAAATCTCTGGGACTTTTTGAACCACATCTTACCACCTCTCTGACTCTGGATATGGTCAAGAGGGGACAGTAAAACATATTCCCACAGCAGGTAGAGTTTTCCCTTCTTGTTCGCACCTGGTGAGTGAATCTTTTACCTTGGGTTCAAACAATGAAGAACCGTCAAAGGGGGCGTTGTTAAAGGTAGACTTGAATGGCTCTGCAAAGTTGCATAAGCGCATCCAGGAGTGTCTCCTAAATGAAACTCCTGAACCCGCTGCCCTGCTTGCTCAATTGGCTGCATAAGAGATCAGCCTCATGGAGGAGTTCACGATGGAATTTAAGGTGGACAACTGAGCAGCCACCTTCTCAGGGACTCCTTCAGTAGATGTACCTTGAAGAGTATCTCCTAACTCCTTAAGGAGATCTCTTTGAAGCCTTGTAAAATGATAGTTCAGCGATCTGAGAGTGAAGGCCGCTGAAGAAAAGATACGCTTCCCGTATCTGTCCATCGTTTGAGACTCCTTATTCGGCGGATGGACAGATGAAGAAGTCTCCGCTAACTCCTCCTTATTGGCCGCCGCCACCACCATGGCATCTACAGGCACGCCCTTGGACAAAAACTCTCTCTGTGGGGGCAGACAGAAATTTACTGGGTCTTCTGGGAACTGGCTCCATGACATCAGGAGTCTCACACCTTCCGACTAACGAGATCTAAAAGTTCATCAAAAGGTGGAGACACCAGAGAGGCTGAAGGTTGAGACCCGAAAGCCTTCAGGTACACTGACTCCTCATCAGAAGGGGTGATAGTGGGCCAGCCACCTCTCTGCTCTAGGATCTTTAAGATGTCTACAAAGGAGATATCATCAGAGGACAACTTGGGGGACCCTTCTGACTCAAGGTCAGTGTCTGAAGTGATGGACTCATCCGGGGAGTCTACATGCTTCCTCTTGCATGTCCTCTTCTGAGGGGGCTCCTCAGAAGGGTATTCTGGGGAGGTCTCGGAAGACTGGGGGCCACCAACCAGGGCCTCCTGAGGCTGCTGCTGTCTCTACTGTCGAGAGAGTAGGTGCTGAGACAGAGGTCGGGGGAAGAGCATCGGCACCCTTGTGTGGAGCTGATAAGCGGAGACAGCACACTCCTCATCATCTTGAAAGCAGATCTCTTCAGCTCCGAAGATTGTCTCGGCTCCGAGGAAACTGAGGAAGTCATCGACTCCAGAGCGACCGGCTCCGAGATGGATGTAGGGTCCGAGCTCACCCTAGCTGATGCATTGAGAGGGAGACTCGGAACTGATGAGGTTCGGGTCCAAGAGTCCCTGTTGGAGCTGACCAGTGAGCTTTGGTAGACACCACGGACGGCGCCGAAAGTGTCGGGAGTGGAAATCGGCTCCGAGACAGCCTCGAGGGGAGCTGGAACTGGGGTTCCACAACAAGTGGCACCGAACACTCTGGCTCTGAAGGCCCGACATGGCTCGGAGGAGGAACTACAACAGGGGGGAAGGACTCAGGTGGTTCTGGAACCGACTGGGTCGGAGCCAACAACAATTTGGGCAAGGCAGACGACTTCAGGAGTCTAAGCACTACTCTTCTCCATATCTTCCTCCGACAGGCTCCTGGAGGATCTGGATGACAGTGTAAGCAATCTGGATCTCTGCTGAATTGGAGATCTTAAGGTTGGGGAGACCGGCAAGGGACCTCTGGACTGGCTCCGATTAAGTTTTTCAGTAGTCGGCTCGAAATTCTTGGGGCCAACACTTGACATGCCAATATCAACAACCTCGACTGGCTCGGAGGACAGTGGAGCCAAGGAGGTAGAAGTCTTATCCAGTTAAGATAGTTTCTGAGGAGGTTCCGATACACTAGTTGGTGCCAGAGAAAGCCTCTTGGCTGACCTAACCTTCTCCCTCCTTGGAAGAATGTGATTTCGAAGAAGAAGAAGAACTCGCTAAGTCTTCCTCGAAGGAAGGCTTGAGGAGACCTTTCAAAATTAACTTGTTCTTCCGCTCCTGGAGAACTCTGGAGCTGAAGGACTGGCAGAGTAATCATGTTTCTTGCAAACTAATGGCTCCGAGACAATATACACAATTACTATGGCCATCCGTAATTGACATCTGGGAGCACTTTATGCATTTTTTGAAACCCGAAGGTTTGGGGTCTTTAGACATGTTGACTAGCTAAGGAAGTAAGCAGGAACACACAAGCACAATGAGGACTAGGTCCTCTAACTTAAACGGGCCTAGCCCTAACACACACACACACACACACACACACACACAAGGAAAGAAAGTAAAGAGGACTAGGTCGTCTAACTTAAATGGGCCTAGCCCTGAGGAAAAGTAATAGGCAGAGGACTAGGTCCTCTCTAACTTAAATGGACCTAGCTAGATGAGCGAAGTCGTAGAAAAAAGGCCAGAAACTAGTAACAGGCAAGGAACTAGTAAAAGATACTGCACACAAACTAAATTTCTAAACCTCTGATTTAGAAAACCAAGGCCCAAAAACAGACCCGCAGAGAAAACTTTAATAATCAACAAACACTGCACACAATAGAAAGGTAAATATAAGCGAGAAAAAGGGTCGTAAAGATAGATCTAAGAAATGACACACGCTAAACTTATAAATCTATAATTAAGAAAACGAAGGCCCAAAAATGGACCCGCAGAGAAAACTCTAATAATCAAACACTGCACACAACATAGAGGTAAATATAAGTGACGGATCTAAGAAACCACAATGTTAACAAGAAAACTAGCACACAGGATACCAAAACGGAGAACAACAAGGGCCGAAGGCCAACCAGTTCTCAATAAACTAATTTAAATGTAAAAAAACACTCCAAAAAGTCTATAGACACTCCTAACACTACTAAACACCAGCTAGAAAAGGATAATTAGCTACAGGAAAAACAGTGAAGTGATAATAATACAAAAGGTTTTAAACTTAGCCATGGCCAAGCAAGAAGCCGAACTCGGAGACGCGGCAAACAAGATCTGGGGATTGTACTGGTGCACTATGGGATACCTACCTAGCCACGAGCCTACTAAGAGACTTTGACTTTGTAATAGTCCAAGTCAGAGCAGAGGATGGGCTCCGAACCCATATGTAAGAATGAAGGAGAGATAGGACTACAGAACACTGTAGATTTTGTTAAACAGAATTGGAGACAGCTGTACATCTTGTTGCTAGCTAGGATATACTAATGGCAGAAGGACTGTATACTGAAAGGTATAATAATGTAGCAAGATTGCTGTGTTGGGGACTGTGCAAACATTATAACACAAATAGCTGAGAAGCATTGGAAACGTGAGCTATAAAGCATTATAGAAAATGAGGAAGCTTATATCACATGGGATCATCCATTACCAACAGTTTAAAAAATTGATGCAAGAAAACTAGATATAGTAGTCCATGAAAAGAGTAGTATTAATTGGGGTTTGAACCTTTGTATATAAAGATGGTTGTTTGTAATTGTATATTGTCCATTGAAGGCGAATGGCAGTGGTACCAGTGTGTTGAAGTAAAGGAAAATCAAACAGTTCTGCTGTGTTTCTGCTTTTGTTTTGTTTTTCAATCTAATCACCAACAGAACCCCCAAAAATTCTGGAGCTACGTCACCTCATTACTTAATCCTGGTTAAAAAAAAAAAAAAAAAAAAATCACAACATGGTTTTAGACCCGACCATAATACTACAACCGCCCTTCTATCATTTTACTTCCATCCTATTTTTAAACTCCACATTAATTTTATCCCACTCCTTAACTATATTTTCACAAAAAATCTCTGTTTTCTCCAATAGCTCCAGAATAATTTCCAATACCTATCCCTTAAATTCCTCTCTCTTCAACAAATAGGTGGGAAAGCACCAGTATCTAATTTTTAATTCATTACCCAGTGTGTTTTTATTTCAGTTATTACTGGCCCATGATATGAAATAGTTATTGGGTGCATATCAAGACCTTCAATTAAATGCACACATTCCTATGAAATGTAAAGTCTGTCTAGCCTGACTCAGTTTTTGTATCTTGGGGAATAATATGCAAATTCACTCCCAACTCCTAATACTGAATTTACATCTTCCATGCCAAATATTTTCATAAATTTCTTGAAAATCTACCCTCCTTTGTTATATTTTCCCTAACACATGTTCACTATTGCAAATCAAATTCCAGTCCACACATACATATAAGCAATATTCCTTGTTGAAAGCTGATTATTTCTCCAAGAATTTTCTTAAGCTCCAATATAGCAGTTTTAGGTGGAATATAATTACATGCCAGTGTAATCTTCCTCCCTTGCCAGTAGCCCCTTAGTACTAATAATTTACCATTAGCTTTTTTTATTCTCTTCTATGACTATTGGAGCTCCTTTTGCAATTACTATAAGTACTCCTCTTTTTGTTTGCCCCAGGTAGTCTGCTGAACAACCACCCTGAAAACCTTTATCAAATTCACATGTTCAGTTCTTTTCAAGTGTCTCTCCTGTAATACAGCTATTTGCATTCTACATTTTTTTAATATAGTTCACTACTCTTTCTTTTTTGCATTTATCTGAGACCATTGACATTTAAAGACATTATAGAAAGCATCATTGTACACCCACGGTGGTGCAGCGGTAGCGTTGTCACCTCACAGCAAGATTCTTGGCTGGAACGCCTTGTGTGGAGTCTGCATGTCCTCCTTGCAGTGGAGTGGCGTTCGAAAGACATGCCTGAATGGGTGCGCCTTCGTTAAAGGTTGGGCGGGCACCATAAAAATCGACTGCCAATCATTAGCGGACCGGAGTTCCGCTGCGGCGACCCCTGACCGGGAAAATCCAAAAGAAAAACAACATATAAAAGCACCATTGTCTTAAAAAGTTATTCCCACCTTTTATGTATAACAGTTTTTTTTGTTAAATGTCTAGTTCATAAGATCATAGTAGGTTACAAGGCTAACAGCCCCAGATCCCTTACAAGCCTAGCCAAGTTCAACCTGTGTTCCCCAAGGGTGTCTGGTTCAAGCAGACACTAAAAACAGTACCTACTGCCCCTATCCAAGAGGGACACAGCTGGAACCCCCGGGGTGAATTTCTGGTTACTCATCCAGTCATCCAAATTGCACTTAAATAGGACCAACAAGGGGCTTTGTTTAACATGAATAGGAAGCTTGTTCCAAAGGTGGGGCAACCTCTGTGAGACAAATCTGTCCCTCCAGCAAGTTCTTGATTGATGCCACATACCAGGTCACTGATGTCACATACCAGGTTAAGGTCCTTTCAGTGAGTGACCCGTGTGGTATTTGACTTGTGAATGTGCAGCATTTCCATCAAAGCTAGGTCAGATATTGCTCTATATGCAAGGCACAGGTCACCTCTGAGCAGTCTGTATGACACAGAGTAAAGTGATAAGGATTTCAGTCTGTCCCTATAAAACAGATCTTGAAGACCCTGAATTTTCTTTGTAAGGAACTGGGGTCTCTCCAGTTGCTGCAGGTGTCTGGAAAGGAACATACCAAAGGAGGCATTGTATGATGAGGGTAGAGTACAGGGGGGTTATAACCTCTTTTTCTGGAGGCAACGCCCTTGCTTATGAGCTGAGCAATACAAAATGCCCTTCTTACCACTGTGGAGACATGGTGATCGAAGTTAAGGTTGCTGTCAACCTGTGTGTACACAGCTCTCACCACCGACTGTGTGCTTAGGGTATTGCTACTGATGTGGTAGTTTGCAGGAACATCACCCTTGCCAAAGGGGATGATGATGCATTTTTTGCATGAAGTTTAAGACCATGATTTTGGCACCAGTCATTAGTCTGGGTAAGACCTTCTTGCAGGATGTTGACATCGCTAGGGGTTTCAATGATCGCTCCCAGTTTACAGTCATCAGCAAACTTTATCAGCCACAGTCCTTTACTTTTAACATGGCCTTCGGAGAAGTAGAGTCCGAAAAGTAGGTGCCCCAGAACCGAGCCCTGTGGAACACCACTGGTTACAGATCTGCTGGAGGAGGTGGAGTCCCCTATTTTGACCTGTATGAGTTCTATCAGTGAGCCAGTCTGCAACCCACCTGAAAAGATATGGGTTAATATCCAGCTGGGTGAGTTTATCAATGATGCCTGAGTGGGGGCTTGTGTCAAAAGCCTTGGCTAAGTCTAGGTAGGCCATATGCACAGATTTGCCCTCTAGGGCTTTGGTGACGGTCTCAAAGAAGTCCACCAGGTTTAACAGGCATGATCTCCCCCTGACAAAGCCAAAGTGGGTGTGGTCCAGTGTTTGGAGATTTCCTATATCTTTGTGAATAAGGTCCATGATGATTCATTCCATGGACTTGCAGATAAGGCTGGTCAGACTAATGGGTCTACAGTTCCCGGGGTCTGTGGATGCACCCCCTTTGTGCAACGGGATGAAGGCAGCTGTTTTTCATTCCACTGGGACAAAGCCAGTGCTTAAGGTTGCTACTGAAAAGCGTGCTCAATGGTGATGCTAATTCCTGTTTTATGCCATGTAGAACACAGCGAAGGATGTTGTCTGGTCCCATAGAGGCTGTGTTTTTGGCCTTGGAGAGGGCTTTTAAGACCTGCTCCTCAGATACTAGGCAGGGGACAATGTTTGGGATGATTTGGGGTATATGTGTTGGGGAGAGGGGAGTGGAGTTTTCAATGAACCTGTCAGCCAGCAGGTTTGCGATATCCACAGGTTCTACATATGCAATACAATTAACTATAAGTTCAGTGCAAATCTGAGCCTTACCTTTGAGGTTACATATGTAACTAAAGAATGTTTTGTGGTTATCCTTAGTTAGGGAAGCTAATCTGGACTCATAGTTAGCTTTGGAGGACTTCACTAGGAGTCTTATTTGCTTAAGTTGCGGAAGCAGTGTTTCCAGTTTTGACACTGTTCCTTCCTACTCTTATACAGCAATTTCTTTCTCCTCTTGTATAGCCTATTAATGGAAGCTGTCCACCAGGCAGGTTTTTCCTTGAAGATTTTGCTTTTGTTCTATCAGGTACAGCAGAGTCAATACAACTGTACAGGTGCTCTGTTAGCATTGGTGTGCAACTCCACAGTGCAGGGAGGGGTTAAGAAGCTATTTATGCGTCATGTAGAAGGCTGCAATTGGCCTTGGAAAAGCTTTTTAGTCTAGTTGTTGTTAAGGGGGGGGGGTCTTGTGTTATAATTACTTCTAGCGAGACTGATTTGTGGTCAGATCTCACCAGGGATGGTGCAATGGTCTCCCATGTTGGTAAGCACCAGGATGTTCAAGTCCCTTGGGGATATGTCAAGCAGCATTGGAGTTAAAGTCCAGGAACCATTGGGCAAGTGAGTCAGAACACGTATAATTTACCCAGTCTATGGACGGGTAATTAAAGTCACCCAAACCAGGGTGTTTGGTTGTACCTTGATTGACTCAAGTAGATCCAAGTAGGCTGAGTGGATGTCCCGATTCATGGAGGGGGTCCTATAGCTGGCAATGACCTGGAGAGGGGGTCTTACCTACAGTCAATAGCACCTGAAGTAATTCTAGGGAATCATGCTGTTTAATCAATCTAGAGGTGTATTTATCTTTAATGAATACTGACACACCACCTCCTTTAGTTCTCACGCCTTCAGTTTGTGGTCTGAATGCATGGAAGGAAATGTACCCTGGTATAGCTGGAGTGCTCTCCACAGCCTTAAGCCAAGTTTCAGTGTCTGCATAAATGACAACATCTTCCAGGATGAGGACTACTTCCAGTGAGTGCAGTTTCTGTTGTAGACTCCTAGCGTTTAGCAGCATAACCTTCAGGTTGTTTTTAAGAGGGTATTTTTATGTTGGGAATTTTGTTCTTGTGACATTGCCTAAAAAGGCACTATGGGGATGCCAAGAGCCTTAACCAGTAACTGATATCCCAGGGGTGACAGATGAAGACCATCTCTGGCAAAGCATAGAGGTCTGTCGACCATGTCATCCCAGGCTAACAGATACTGGATCCCCTTTGAATGAAACCAGAAACTATTAATTATTGAAGTCAGTCATTTCTTTTGTTTGTACTGAGGTATCATCCTAGGTGAAGGTAAAAATGCTGCTTAAGGCTATGGACATACCTGCCTGAGACACAATCTGAGAGCTCAGTCATGTCTCTCTTCATATAGTCCAGTGAGATACATCTCAATTCGTTCACACCAACATGGACTAGGTCATAACAGTGCCTGTTGTTGAGAGACTTGAGTGCATGTGTGATGTGGTGGATCCTGGCACCTGACAGACAGCTGACCATGACCTTTTCCTTATCCAACCTGGTGAGAAGGACTTCTGTGCATCTCACAATTCAGTCACCTTTGTGTTAACATGTATACACTGTCATTCTCTACAAACACTTTGCTGTCTTCCACTTTTAGTACTTTGTCCTGCTGCCACAGTTTTGTCAGAATCAACTCCTTCTGCTGGTAAGATTGCATCTTTACCATTAAAGGTCTAGGTTGTTTTCTTATAGCCAGGTTTGGAGCATACATATGATGTGCCCCTTCAATTAACAATTCCTGTTGTGGAATACCAGTCCAGTTGCTTATTTGTGCTTTCATAAAATTAATACAGTCTGTTCCTTCCAGCTTATCTGATACAGCAGAAAATCTCAGTTTTTCTCTACATGCTCTGCCCTCTAATTCTATTTTTTTTGAGATGCCTCTTCTTGTGCAGTCTCATATCCAACTGACCTCTGAGTTTTGCAGTTTTATCACCTCATCTCAATATCTGTTTGAAACTTCTTCCATTTTTTCCAGCCTTTTATTGAGTTGATATACCTCATCAGTGTTTCACTTATTTTAATAAGATGTGTGTGCAGTTGTCTTGTACTTTCCTCTAGGTTACTGGAAATCATGCCTGAAGCTTGCACTGCTTTTTGCTGAACAGCTGCAATACTTTTCCTAGTCAGTGTCCCCCCCCCCCCTTCTGTACATTATTTTCCTTCAGATCTTCTGTATTTCTTGCTTCCTGGCATCCAGGCAGTACACTTACTAGCCAGTTACTAAAATTTATCCAGAAGTATAGGTCTACTGGCTTTCTCGGCTAAGTTTCTGTTTTCACACCCAGTGTGCAGATATCTTGAAAGTCCCTGAGGCAAGGATTTTTACACATTACTCAAAACAATATCTCACACTGTAGGTTGGACAGGATGTACATCAAAAGAGAGCACACTAGCCCAGTAAAGGGGGCTAGAACACTCCCCATACTTCTTTTAGATCACATGCTGACTGTAGCATACACTGCTTTTAATTATGACGCAAGTTACAGAAGACACTGGACGCTGCAAATGGGGTGGTTGAAATATTAAGAAGGGAACTGGTGCAGTGGGGCATAGAAGAGCATTTTGATGCACAAAAAGAACTCAAACACTGCAGGACGGGAGGGCAGGACTGAAAGAAAGAGAAAGGAGAGAAGATAGTGGAAGACATAAGGGATTTACAACAGCAAAGGAAAATGCTAATAAGGGAGGAAGATGAGGAACTGACGTGGCTAGAATCTGACTGGGTAGACCATCTTGAAGAAGAAGAATTAAAAAGATAGTAGGTCTGAAAATATAGAGTCATGAGATTAGTGCAAAGAAACAGAAATATTTTGCTTTAAGATGGAGTCAGCAAAAGATAAAACGGGGTATTTTCAAGATAAGACATCCCAACACAGGACATCTACAAAAAGAGAAAACAAAGCAAAGAGCGTGTCATTGCGTATCTCGTGTAGTGTCCAGTGCCAATAATTCACAACACTACAAACCATATCCAGCTGATAGACTGATTCAAAGTTGTCTAGTGGTTCTGCACACAGGAGTTTAATAAAATAAAAATAAGCAGGTTAAGTGTTTTCTTCTTTACACAAAACAGAACTTCATCAGAACCGAGATAATTGCTTCACCGTTACAAATGAAAAATCAAAACCAATCTTGTTTAAGAAACACTACATCAAATTAAATCAATACTCCCAAATCCCCCACCCAACTTAGTAAGAAGTGAATTTCCTCTGGATACCACTCCTACCCCAGGATTTTGCTTAGCAAGCCCCACATATCTCTTATAGTCAGAAAGCCTTTCACATGCCCAGAAAATATGGCTGCAAACCTCCAACATTTACTACTAAATTCTGCATACACTGTATTCAGTCTAGCCAGAGTGTAAAAATATTAATGTAGACAACTTCCACGCAAATGTTCTTAACTTCACAGATCTTGTTGCTTCTGTTACTGTGGAGCACATCTTCCCCATTCACTCCCAACTAATTTGCACCCCCTTTTAAGCTTTCCCATTTTTGAGCTGCTGTCCAATTAGGTATACATCTATCTTCCATGAGTGTCGAGTAGATCCTTCCTATAAGCCTCCCTTTTATTGCTGTTCCCCCTCTAGCCTATAAGCCACCCTTTTATTGTTGTTCCCCCTCTAGCTTCTAACAGTTTCTCTGCAACTTCTGGCCTGAAATCCCTCCTGGAGGCTTTATCTATCTGCATCATTTTCAATAAATCATGTATCCCCCTATATTTTAGACAAGTTTGGGGATCTGATAATGCTCATTTAGGTCTTCCCATTACATCCATTTATCTTCAGATTTCATCATATCCCCAAAAGAGTAAGACAAACAATGTGTTCTTGGGAGAGAAAGATATAAAAACTTGGTGTAAAAACAAAAAAATGAATACAACAAATGATGGAAGTGAACTGAGCGACCTGGAAGGAAATCAACTTCCATGGCACGGTGTTAATAATAAAATTATAAAATCACATTAAAAATAATAATTTTCACCTAATTCAAAGACTTCATCAAGAACCAAATGTAACCATCCAGTGAAAACGTTTAAAGCTTTTAAGCATTCCAAGCGTCATGTGATTACCACCTTTAAAGTGATAGTGTAATCATTTACATAGTTTTTCGTCATTTTCATAAAAACACTTAGCAAATGATTTTCACACTTCCAACAGTTCAGTGTGGATTTACAAAAAATATGAATAAAAATACTACCAACAAAACTAAAATTAATCCACGTGTGAGGCCCTACTTTTTAAAATACTTGTCAAAGAAATATTGCCATTAATCCTGATGGGGAAGTTGTGTTGGCTCTTAGTTGTCATAACACCTCACAATACTACAGTACTATAGCTTTATAATTATATTTTAAGTATAGTGTTAGAAAGAAGGATGGCAAAAGTGCTTTGGCACAACATTCATCAACTTGTGCAAATTTGAAATCACTTTTGTTTTTGATATTTCAAAAGATTGAGGTTCCTATGGATGGAAGTGACTGGAAGAATACTTTGAAATATTTTGAAGTTTTATGGCAACTCAGAGCCAATGCAACATCCTCACCAGGATTAATTGATAGTACTTCTATTGGGGAGTCCATGCACCATTTAGCTATCCAAAACCTTAAATATTTTAATTTGTAAAGTCCCCACAACTGTGGGAAACGCTGTACTAGGTCAAGCGCAAACTCATAATTTATGCCTATTGCCTTGGTTTTGTCCTCATTAATTTTATATCCTGACAGGATTTTAATTTCTCTTAACATATTGAAAAGTTGTGGAATGTCTTGGTACTGTTGGGAACAGTATAGTATCACATCATTAGCGAACACTGCTAACTTTTCTCCTCTCTGGACCAAGTTCCATCTCCTTATATTTGATTTGCAATTTTTATGACCCGGAGTCTGCAGGGACCCTCCCTCCTTTAGAATCAGAGAAATTAATGCCTTTTGCCAGGATCCTGCAACCTCCTTTACTTGTCAAGTTATTATTAAACAGCTCCAGCCACTTAGGTACCAGATCGTTGGAGACTTCCCTCCAGCACTCTTGTGGGATGCCGCCCCAGCCAGACATTTTACCAACAGCAAGCTCCATTTCTTTCCTTGATTTTTTTTTCTCCACTAGCCTCTCTGATTCCTGGTTAGGGATTTTCCTGATATCTATACCCTGTAAAAATCTGTGCAGCCTGTTTTACAACTGTACATCCTGCTTTTGGGATTTATAGATATTTTCATAATATGCTGTGAATAACTCCCCTATTCTCTTGGGATCTTTTTCTAGATGTTAGCTCACATAGTGTCTGATGCCAAAAATTCTCAACACTACAAACCCCATCAAGCTGAAAGTGAGACTGATTTGGAGTCATCCAGTGTTTTCACATAAAGGAGTTTAATAAAATAAAAAATGAAACAGGACTTCATCAGAACCAAAGGGCATAACTGCTGGTTTGTTATAAATGAAAAATCAATCCAATCATTTGATTATGAAGCATTCAATTACATTAAATACCTTAATTTAAAGGAATAACAGACATCTCAAAATAATTGAAGAAATTAAAAATGTGACAACTCTGAAACTACAAACAATGAAATTGTTATAAACCTGCAGTTCTAACTAGAATATTAAATCACTTACAAAGACAGATCTACAATTGAACAGAACAAAAATTAAAAAAAAAAAAATGATTACATGTATAGATCTGCAATCATGGGACTCGCACATATCTGCTGACCTCACGAGACCCAAACATAGTAAAAGTTTTGAAACATGAGGAGAATAAATCTAAGATGACTTCCCTGCTTAACTTAACAAAAGTATATCGGCATCAAGCAGGAATGGAAATCAAACCAGAAATAGATAAAAATCAGGGAGCAATTGAATGTGCCAAAAAACAAAAACGAGAATATAAGGTGAAGGATCAGATTAAAAGGCAAGAAACGTGGAAAATGCATGAATATGGTTGCAAGTATAGAAAACTTCTGGAAGAACCTCATGTTGATCAGTAACAAATGCAGGAATGGTTAAGGAGAGGGGAATTCAAACCAAGAGATGAAAGGTTAATACTGGCAGCACAAGACAGTGGGCTACATACATGTTGGTTTACAAAGTCCAGTAACATGTGGGAGAAACAGACAAATGTAGGTTTTGCAAAACAGAATTGGAAACTGTCGTACACCTAGTTGCTGGTTGTGACATACTAATGGCAGAAGGACTGTATACTGAAAAGCATAATAATGTGGCAAGACTGCTGCACTGGGGATTGCGCAAACATTATGGGGTTGAAGTGGCTGAAAAACACTGGAAACATGAGCCACAAAGCATCATAGAAAATGATGAAGTCTACATCACATGGGATAATCCATTATCAACAATTCAAAAGATAGATGCTAAAAAACTGGATATAGTGGTCCAGGAAAAGAAGACAAAAGTAGCATTGATCATTGAAATCACCACACCCACTGACTACAGTGTCCTACGCACATAGACACAAAGTTATAAAACATCAGGATTTGCAAGCAAAAACGAGAGCAATATGGAAGAAAGATACCCAAATAGTTCCAATAGTAGTAGGAGCAACGGGTCTTATAAAAAAGAGTCAAAAATCTTATTTACAATCAAAAATGAGCAAACAAACTTGTAAAAATGTGTAGAAACAGGCAACCTGATGTCCAGATAGTCAATACTAACCACAGGAAACAAAGTCCAAGTTTCTTCTTTAACGTAAAAGTATTTTATTTTTCAAAAGACAAGCGTTTTGCGTGACCCTGTCCCAGCTTCCTCAGAAGAAGACAAGTAAAACAGCTAAACTGGTCTGTTCAAATACTCAGTTAACAGGAAGTGACAAATAATTGCACTTCCTGCACTAATTTGACTCAATATTCATTATTTTTATTGAGTCAAATTAGTGCAGGAAGTGCAATTATTTGTCACTTCCTGTTAACTGAGTATTTGAACAGACCAGTTTAGCTGTTTTACTTTTCTTCTGAGGAAGCTGTGACAGGGTCACGCTAAAAACGCTGTCTTTGAAAAATAAAATACTTTTACGTTAAAGAAGAAACTTGGACTTTGTTTCCTGTGGTTAGTATTGACTATCTGGACATCAGGTTGCCTGTTTCTACACAAAAATCTTATTTAGATATGCTACCAATACATATAACTCTGTACGAATTACAGGAGTCATTACTACGCACATTGTGGGTGCTGTGAACAGCACTTTTGGCTGACATCAAAAAGTGAAACAATACTAATTTCATGAACTTCAATCGTACTTTGACTTTGGAATGGGGTCCATTCCTGTCGTGGTATTAGAGACCCAAAAGATTTAGAGAAATTAAAAAGGGATAGACCCCATCAACCTAACTAGCCTAATCTGCAAGGCAATGGAGCGGATTATCATTGACTTCATTAACAAGGACATTGGCAACCTCCAGACACCTGATCCCACACAATCTGGTTTTCTCAAGGGGTAGGTCATGCCTGCTAAATTTGGTCGACTTCTTCGAGACAGTCACCAAGGCCACAGACGAGGGGTAGATGGTTCATACCTCTTACCTTGACCTGGCCAAGGCCAGTATATAAATACTATTCCCCACTCAGGTACAAAAGACTAGGCATCAATCCATATGTTACCAGATGGGTAGCAAACTGGCTAACTGATAGAACCCACCTAGTCAAAATAGGGGAAGCCACCTCAAGCAGTACACCAGTAACAAGCGGTGTACCCCAGGGATTGGTCTTGAGGCTTTTGCTGTTTGGCATATACTTCTCAGAGGTGCAGGCCAAATCTAGTGGGCTATGGCTAAGTTTACAGATGACTGTAAGCTGGGTGCTGTCATCAATTCCCCTAGTGATGTTGGACATCCTCCAAGAGGGTCTCATCCAAACAAATGACGATGCCAGAAACATGGCGTCAAACTGAATGCCAAAAAATGCATCATCATCCCTTTTAGTTAGAATGACGTCCCCACAAATTATCACACTGATAAGGCACTAAGCACGCAATCAGTCATGAGGGACTTGGGAACCCAGGTTGACAGCAAACTGACTTTTGACCACCATATTGCTTCCGTTGCACAGAAATCTTTCTACATGGCCCCCGTCATTAGTAAGGGTATCTCTTCCAGGGACAAGGTGGTCATAACATCCCTGTATTCTTCCCTTATAAGACTGATTATTGAATACAGTACCCCTTTCGGCATGTACCTCACAAAGCACATGCAGCAGTTACTGGAGAAACCACAGAGATTCCTCACCTGGAGGATCCAGGGCCTCAAATATCTACCCTACACAGATGGGCTAAAAGCCCTGTCCCTCTACTCAGTCTCCTACAGACTCCTCAGAAGTGACCTCTGGCATACAAAGCAATCTTAGACCCCACCCTGATGGGATTACTGCATATCCGCAAGTCAAGATCCACTCGAGTAACCTGCACGTGAGACCTCAACCTGGTCTGTGACATCAATAGGACTTGTTGGCAGGTCAGATGCGTGTCCCAGAAACACCCCCTTTTGTGAAATAGACTCCCTCTCCATGTAAAGCAGAGTACCTCTTTAAACCTTTTTAAGTGCAACCTGGATAAATGGAAAATACATGCCTGGGATTCCACCTATGTCCCTGCTGGACTGTGGCACAGGGTGCTGACTTGTTGGAACATGGGTTAAATTCTTGGCTAGGCTTGTAAGAGTCTCAGGGCCAATAGCCTAGTAACTTCTTATGATCCTATGAGATTAAAAAATACCAAATAAAAAAATCTGGATAACAATTTCATATTTAGTGTAACATAACTTATAGCTTAGCAGCTTTAAATTTTTATACTGGGAGAAGAGAAAGCTGCTCATTCAATCCTGGGGCATGGGAAGCATTCAAGTTAAACTGCCACATTAATTCCCTATTTTCTACCTGTTCTTCTCATTGTCCCCCCCCTCCCCCCATCATTACGTGCACAATTTCCAAAACACCAAACTTAAATTTGGTAACATTAGTACAATTCAGTGTGCTTATATACAAAATTAAAACTGCATTTCAGAATGTCATAATTATGCTTGTACATTCTTTTCCAAAATTATCTGTCTTCATGATATAAAAAATGATAGTTTGAGTGCAAGGCAATATAAATCACCCCCTTCGTAGAAAAAAATTCATTACCTAAACTGATCCTACAACCATAAAATTGTTTAAGGCGAAAGATTCTTGTTCTAAAATTTAAGGACACTGGTTGTAGGTTCCACATTTATTTGTACCTTTACAAATTCTATTATTTGGCACACTTTTATGTTCAAAGTTTTGAAGTTCTTACCTGTCTTAAATGCGAAATTTGGAGCATCACCTAACAACTGAATAAATCATCAATTTTGAATATATTTCAATTGTTCTTCACCATATACTAGATCAACCTGGAATCAGAATTATATCTGAACTGAGGAATTCAAATAACTGTCCTTCTCAACTTGTGTTATCCGTTGGGATTTCACTGGAAGCATCAGTATTGTCAGAACCCAATAATGTGGAACCTGCAACCATTGCCTTGTAATCCAGAGGGAGAAAATCCAGATGGAAAAGCAGTACCCTTGGTCAAGAGGTTACCAAATGAAACCCCAAAAGAAAAAACAGAGAAGGAGGAAGGGACCAAATACTGCAACAGTGAAGAGAATGACGTCTACTATTATGGTAAGATTTTATACAACTTTACTATCTCCTTCTGTATCATTGTTACAGTATTCTGTACTTTTGGGAAAGTACAAAAGCACAATATAAGGAGAGGGAGGTTTAAGGCTGGGAAGAGCCCTCAACAAACCCATGCAAGATGGCACTAGCAAAACCTGCTCTGGCCCTAGAAACCATATCCAGTTTATAATGTTTAGTAAAGGTATGCATTGAAGACCAGGTAGCAGCTTCAAGGATGGAACTGGTATGCAAAACCTTGAAGAAAGCACCAGAAGAGGCAACATCCCTAGTGGAATGAGCCCTAACTGAAGACGATAGACACATGCCATGAAAAGAATAACAAAAACAAATGGCCTTAGATATCCATGAGGAGACAGTTGCTTGCTTAGAGACAGCCAAACCCAGTATTCTGGGATGAAAAAAGGTTGGTCAGGCTTACAAATGGTGTCAGGTTTATCCAAATACCTGAGCTGTCTGCGCAAATCCAATGTACACAGGACCCTCTCACTAGCAGACTGTGGAGAATGAAAAAAGGAAGGGAGTTGTACTGCCTGATTTAATAACAACATTGGACATAAAGACGGATTAGTGGAGGAGACACCCTGTCTCTGTGAAAAAAAAACAAAAAAAATGTAAGAATGGCCATGAGGGCCTGAAGCTCAGAACCCCCCCCCCCCCCCCCAGCAGAAGTAAAAGTAAGCAACAAAACAGTCTTCTAGGTACAGTGCTGCACAGAAGCTGCAACTGCAGGCTGGTAAAGGAGCTCAAGTCAATTTTTCCAAAACAAAATTTAAGTCCCAGGGAGGAGGAACAGGTTTCCTTGGAGGCCTAAGATGCAGGATGACTAAGAAACCGTTTGACCTCAAAACGAGAAGCCAAAGGAGGATTCGAGGGCACACAGGCAGAAACAGTTGAGAAATGGGCCTTTACAGAAGAACAGGCTGAGACAGACAGGAGCAGTTTATACAAATTAGAAGAGAACCAGAGGGACCTCCACTGAAAAAGGGTCTTGGCTATGAGCATGGCATCAGACAGAAAATCTTTTTCACTTACACATACAGGACTTTCTGGTGGTGGGGTTTCTTGCCTCCTGTAAAACCCTGAGCACATCCTCAGAAAAGATGTGCCTAAGTGGGAACAACTTAGACTACCTACTTTAACGGTTCACTGTTATGTTATAACTAAACTAAACCAAATAACTTTTGGCTAAATGCTTGCACACATTCATTTGTAATATATCCTGCTATATAGATACACCCTTATACAGATTGTATAAGTTTGTATATAACCTTGATGCCTCTACATTATCAATGCTAACCTTTGTACTAATTTTTAATGTTTTACTGTACCTTTGCATATGTGTAAACTGTTGACCTATACATTATTTGATTGTCAACAACAAATCTCCTTTTTGCACTATACTTTGTATATGTGCTAACTGTGGAGCTTTTCTCCCCGGGCTTCCACTGAAAAAGGGTGACAGCTCAGTTGGACTAACCTGGTCACCAAATGTCAAATAAAATATAAATAAAATAATGCAAATAACAAAGAGGACACCCCTGCCTGGTTCAACTGCTAAAAGCAGAAATGATCAGAGTGGACCACACCCACTTTAGTTTTTATCTCCAATCCCTCATATATCCTTCAACCTTATACTTTTATCAACAAATGCAAATGCTTCCATTATTCTACTCAAAGTTCCAGCTTACTCTGTCAAATGCTTTCTCTGCATCAAGACCCACCAACAACAGTGGTAATTTACATTTTGCTTCACTCTGGGTCATTAATGTTCTGTTAATGTTGTCAAATGTTTGCCTCTCCTCCACAAAACCACACTGATCCAGATCTATAAATTTTGGCATCATTTTCCCATTTTTAGCCAATATAGGCAAACACTTTATAACCATGCTTTAGTATTGAAATGGGCCTCTACGAAGCTTGATCTTTATTCTCCTCCTTTTAAAATACTGTTAAACAAAACCTTCCAGATTTTTTTATCTGTTTTCTTCCTCCTAGCTTGCAAACTTTCACAAGAATACCATCTATTCCTGGGTACTTTCCTGTAGATTGTTTATATATCACCATTTTTATCTCATCTCCTCCTACCCGAACTATTAGTAATTGAGCCTCATTTACCTCTAACCTTGGCATATTTAATTCTTCCATAAACATTTCCATTTATACCTTTTCTTGATTTCTATATTTCTCTGCTTTATACAGACTAATAGAAATTTCAAAATATTTCTAATACCTCTACAGGATCTCTTGTGAACTTCCTTGTTATAGGCTCCCTAAGCTTGGTGACAACCATTTCTACCTTTTATTCCCCGAGTCTTTGTGCTAAAAGTTTTTGTGTTCTAGAGTTATCAAAAAAACAGTTGCTTAACAGCAATCTTTCTAAACGCATGCAATATTATAGAGGTAATCCCTAACTTTCTGTTTAGCATTCTGCAGTTGCTCGTCTTCTTGTTCTGTGAGATTACCCCTACTCTGCAATACTTTAACATGTCAGTCCCAATAAATAATTCTTTCAACTTCTTATCCAAATCTCCCTTTCTTTTATTTCCACCTTATTTTTAAACTCCACTTTAATTCTATCCTACCCCCTGGCTATATTTTTTAGAAGAAATGTATTTCCTCACTAATAGCTTCTAAATAATTTCCATTACCCATTCCTTAAATTCCTCTCTTTTCAACAGGTAGGTGGGAAAGTGCCTGTTTCTCATTTTTATTTCATTATCCTGTGTTATTACTGGCACATGATCTGAAATAGTTATTGGGTGCTTATGAAGATCTTCAATTAAATTGCACATGTTCCTCGAAATGTAAATTCTGTCTAGCCTAGCCCAAGTTTTGTATCTTGGGGAATAATATGTAAATTCACTCTAAATTACTAGTACTGAATTCACATCTTCCATGCCAAATATTTTCATAAATTTCTTCAAAGTCTACCCTCCTTTGTTATACTTTCCCATCTGGACCCCCCAGACAAATCTTCACTGCTGCAGATCAAATTCTAGTCCCCTCCTATAAGTAATATTCCTTGCTGAAATCTGATGATTTCTCCCAGAATTTTCTTAAGCTCCATTATAGAAGTTTTAGGTGGAATATAAACGCATGCCAATGTAATCCTCTTCCCCTGCCAGTAGCCCCTTAGTACTACAGATCTACTACCATCAACTTTTTCCCTTTTCTGTCACTAATACAATTAATATAAGTATCACTACTGCATTTAATACAAGTTACGCCTCTTTTCTTTTGTCCCAGGTATTCTGCAATAACCATCCTGAAAACCTTTCTTTATGAAATTCACATATTCATTTCTTTCGAAATGTGCCTCCTGTAGCATAGATAATTGGCACTGTATATTTTTTAATATATTTCAGTCTTTTTTGTATTTACCTGTGAGACCACTGACATCTAAAGACATTACAGAAAGCAAAATTATATTAAAAAGTTATTATTCCCACCTTTTATGTACAACAGTTTTTTTTTTTTTGCTAAATCTCTAGTTCCAGCTTTTCTGTTATATGCATATACTGTTTGGAAGGTTGCATTTTTATACAGTTTCTTTGTCATATCCATTTGAGCCTATGTCACATCTTATAAAGCTTTACTTTATTGAACGCCCACAAAAAAAAAAAAAAACACTCCCTAATACCTCCCCAAACCCTATTAACTTAAAACTAAGACACAAAACTATGTACGTCTTCAAATATTGAAGTTTTACCATCCAAACAGGAAAAAATGTCCCAAACTGACAGCCACACTTACAGAGGTGAGTTACCCTAAAAGAAAGGTTAACAATGCTAACATGCACAGTGCAAGCCTATGCTTCCACCAAGTTCTGTCTGGTTTTGGCTTATCTTTATCACTCTGCAAAAAAAAAAATAATAAATAAAGCAATCTGGCACTGCCGCTACCAAATATAAACTTTTAATAAAAGAAAACAATAAAACACCTTTAAAATGAACACACTTGTACAAATGCAAAAAATAAATAAATAAAAATAAAATAAAGCAGTAAACCTTTAAAATGAGCGCATTGTGTTCAAATTAAAGGAGAACTATACCCACAGACTCAAAAAAATGTTTATTTCATTGTGGTTTGGTGTTTCCTACATTTTAACACTATTACAGGTTTTTAAATATTTTTATATGTAATTTCTGAGTCTGACCACATAGGGTCTGGCATCCTGAAGTAATTCTGATTGTTTAGTCTGCTTCTAGGTATCCCACAATGCAGTGCTCATCTGCAAAAAGTTACATAATGCAGGCTTCTTTCTTCTTAAAGCTCCTGTCACTGGCATTGATTTTACATGCATATACTACTGTCTTTCAGTCAGTTTGTTTTAAATAACATTTCATGCTGTTCAATGGGTACTTAAAACACAAACAGTGCAAATGTCACTGAACACTTTGAACGTGCATTTTACTGCTGCTTCTTTTTAGAATGGTTAAACTGCAGGTTTTTTTTTTTGTGAAGCCTGAATTGTACTACTTTGACTCATCTTCCATCTCCATTCACATCTAATGTCCCTAGTTGTCAAAGTGCTAAAGATAATTTGAGCTGTTACCTGTTGTTATTGACAGCTCAGAGCAGGAGACTTGACTTGCGTACTGTTTCCTTGTTCTAGCCTTTACTTTCTGTATGGGTAGGGAAAGGACCACAGAGCTGTGACATCACAGCATGGGTGGGTTTTTAGGACAGTCATGATAATGTCAGTTTGGGGAGGGAATTGGCCATAAAACTACCTGTATTCAGTGGCCTTGATGACATCAATGAATTGGAGACTTTTTTAGGGCAGGATAAAAGTTTTTTGAAAGTGAAACCACCACAGTATAGTAAGGTGCTCTTCTAATGGAGAGAAACAGCCAGTTTAAACATTTTAAAATGCTGTGTTGTTTATTCAAGCAGGGACCATAAACAGAGAGAAAAAGGAGAGAGAACTTGAGCAATTAATAACAGAATCCCGTTGCTGTTCTTTAAAAAAATAAATAAAGCAATCCAATAACAACTACCAAATATAAACTTTTAACAAAACAAGATGATAAAACACCTTTATCATTCATTTTAAAGGTGTTTTAT
Source organism: Protopterus annectens (assembly GCF_019279795.1). Lineage (NCBI taxonomy): Eukaryota > Metazoa > Chordata > Ceratodontiformes > Protopteridae > Protopterus > Protopterus annectens. The sequence goes on from NC_056735.1 coordinate 1,203,140,641, forward strand.
CTTCTTTTATTAAGTTTATATTTGGTGAACATGGTGCTGGATTGCTTTATTATTATTTTTTTTTTTGCAATTGTACACTTTTGTTGGCATATCTGGCTTTATCTGTGTGGTGGAGCTTTTTGTTCATCTTTATAGCTCTCCCATCTGGGAAAACACCTGAATGCTTTCAGAGAACATTATCTCCTAGCCAATTTCTCTTTATCTGTTAGTAGCAAATTTCTCTTTATCAGATTGTCTCCATGGAGACATAAGGCCCAGACACAGAATTGCTATCAAACATACATTTATTTGCTAGAACAAAGTCTTATAATATGCAATATTATTTTTTCATTTACTTTTTTTTTTTTCTTAAAACATATGTTACTACATCAAGCTGAGGGGCTTAATCCAGTCATTCCGCCATGCAAGAATGAGAAAAAAGCACATTTGTTTTGCCATGCTGTTTTAACCAGAGTTTTTTTTTTTATTTTACACATTGCAGAGACAAAAGGGAGAACGATAAAAGAGAAAGAAAAAACAAAGCAGGTGCAGCTGTTTACAATAGTATCTCCATTACATTTAAAAATAACTGAGAAAACATTACTTTACAGCATGCAAAGAAAATCATGCACTATAAAAATAGTACTATTAAGGAAGGGATTGTTTTACTTGCAGTTAACTTTATCCCTGCTCTTCTCATCCCCAAGCACTTCTCCAAACATTAATAACACAAAGAAAGGCATATACTTTACAGTCCAGCACAAGTCCAACAAAAGTCCAATATTTCCATATTTTCTTGTTCTGTCATAGTTCACAAATATAATTATTGCTATGTAATCCCACATATGTCAATTTCCAAGTTGCTGGTTTTATTCCTGTTCATCTCCATCCCCCAAATACTGTCTCTGCTTCATTTTCAACATACTCTTGATTCTTCTAGTCATCTCTTGTGCTCCCTTCCTTCTGTTCTGCATTTAATGTTGAAACATTGGAAAAGGTTTCACCGGCACAGTCTCTTTGTGGTCTTTATTACCAAAAGAACAAGTGGAATCTCCTCCTGTTTCACAGCTCTCATTTTGTTGGGCAAACTTTTGCATTTCCTTCTTAGCATGTACTTTATCAAAAAATGATTTTTCCCTCCAGGGAAGAATATTTTGAAGATAGCTGGGTACAGCAGTTTGAATCTCATGCCTGCTTCTCAACATTCCCTGGATAGTGGAATAAATTTACTCCTCTTCTGCCTGGTGTACAATGAGTAAAGATTCTCCACATAGACTCTGCTGTCTCCCACTTTTAGTACTTTGTCCTTCTGTCACAGTTTTGTCAGAATGAACTCCTTCTGCTGATAGGATTGTTTTTTCATAGCCAGGTTTGGAGCATACACACAATGTGTCCTTTCAATTAACGCCTGCTGTGGAATAGTAATCCAGCTGCTTATTTGTGCTTTCATACATACAAGTCTGTTCCTTCCAGCTTCTCCGGTACAACTGAAAATCCCAGGTATTATCTATATGCACTGTCCTCTAACTATTATTTTTTTAAACATCTCTTCTTGAGCAGTCAGATATTTAGCCATCCTTTTCTTCATTTCATCCTCTGCTTTTTGCAGTTTTATCATCTCAACTTAATATCTCTCTAAAACTTCTTCCACCACTCAAGTTCCTGCTTGAGACAAGGAAGGAGAGGTGATTTGAAATCCAGGGGATGGCAATACTGAAGCTAAGCTGACCTGACGTACCACTGAAGCTGCTGCATATGTAGTTTAGCAAGAGGGTGCACTGAACACAACAAGGTATGAATCTTAGGGCCCCAACAAAAGTCACTGACTGTCAGGCAGAGGAAGAAGAGAGAAAGAAAGCTATTAAGGAGAATATGCTTGTGGCTGGAAGAAAGGCTAACATTGTCACTGTATGAATCCTGACACCCAACACACACGATCCTGAGATGGAGTCAGGACAGACTTTTGGAAGTTGATAGCGAACCCCAGACTTTCAAGGAGAGAAATTGTGAACTTGAGAGCCTGCAACAGGGAGAAGGTGCCTAAATCAGCAAGCTATCTAAATGAAGAAAAATCTATGCCTTGAAACTTGCAAAAATGCAATCACTGTAGCTGGCCATTTTGTGAATATCCTTGGGCACTAGGGAGAACAAAGGGGCAGAGAAAGTACAGTTTTGTACCTACCATAAATGTAGATGTTCGAGTGTACACCCTGCTGCAGTCATCACACTTGGGTTATCTTGTCATCAGGCGGTCCCACAGTCGGCCTGAATTCCAAAGTCTTGGTCCAGCGTCGGTTGCTGTCGCTTCTTCCCTGACGTCAGTGCGCCAGGGGTATATATGATGCATCCAACGCCATTTTCTTCAGTTTTTCTTGCCCCAGATGTCAGGTGCCCCCAAAAAGGTGGTCAGTAATTAGTACCAATCTAAAAAGTTTAGCACAAACACAACATCCCTCCAGCTATAAGCAAATACATCACAAAGGTATTGTAAAGATTTAGATAGTTAGGTCAGAGGGGATGGAGGGAGGGTAACCTGGACTGCAGCAGGGTGTACACTCGAACATCTACATTTATGGTAGGTACAAAACTGTACTATGTTCATCGTGTTACCCTGCTGCAGTCATCACACTTGGGTAGAATCCCAAAGCTAAGGATGGGAGGAGGAATCAAGGAGGGTTAGAGGAGGCTAGAAGGCCCTGCAGAACTGCAGTGGCGAAGCCAGCTCTAGTCAGAGTAAAGTGGTAAGTGGTAGTGTTTGGTGAAGGTGTGTACTGAAAGTTGCAGCTTCCAAAATATCCTTGGTTGGTACCCCCCTGAGGAAGGCTGTAGATGTAGCTGCTGCCCTGGTAAAGTGGGGCCTTATGGTAGCAGGAACTGGTTTTCCATGATGGGTATAGCAAAAACGAATGCAATGTCCTATCCATTTGGAAATGGTCTGTTTTGAAATGGCCTTCCCTTGTGAAGCTGCAGCATAGGATACAAAGAGCTGGTCAGATTTTCTGAAAACCTTAGTTTTATCCAAGTAGTAACGTAGTTGCCTGTGAATGTCCAAGGAGTGCAGGAGTCTTTCTCCTTTGTTCTGTGGATTTGGAAAGAAGGTGGGTAAGTGGATGGTTTGATTTAGAGCCAAACTGGATACCACCTTAGGCATAAAGGAAGGATTAGTTCGTAGAGAAACTCTGTCTTGATGGAAAATAAGGAAAGGTTCTACTGCCATTAGTGCCTGAAGCTCCGAGACTCTTCTGGCTGAAGTTATTGCTAGCAGCAGGGCAGTCTTCCATGATACAAACTTTAGATCAGCAGAGAAATCTGGTTCAAAGGGAGGTAGCGTAAGTTTTTCCAGAACAAAGTTGAGGTCCCAGGTTGGTGTAGGTGCTCTCCTGGGGGGCCTAATGTTTTTGGCCCCTCTGAGGAACTGCCTTAGAAGTGGATGTGAAAATAAGGGTGGATCCGTATTGTAGTGGGCTGAAATAGCTGAGGTGTGGATTTTAATAGATGAAAAAGAAAGTCCTTTGTGCAACATCTCCATTAAATACTGTAGAATCTGAGGCATGTGAGGCTGAAGGGTATTTTGGCCTTTAGCTTGGTTCCAGGCGCAAAACCTTTTCCATTTGTCCGAGTAGGCCTTCCTGGTGCTGGGCCTCCTAGCTTCCAGAATAACATCCATAACTGCTCGAGGAAGAGGAGCTGGCTGGATGTTTAGGTGATTTGCCATGCAGCCAAATTTAAGGTTTTGAGCTGGCTGTGTAGAATTTGATTGTCTTGCTGTGTGAGAAAATGAGCAATTTGTGGTAAAATCCAAGGTGGGCCCTGGGCCATATTCCTTAATAGCGGGTACCAGTGCTGGCGTGGCCAGTCGGGGGCTATGAGTATCATTCTGGGTCTCTCCTTCCTGACTTTCAGAAGCACATTTGAGAGAAGGGGCAATAGAGGGAAGGCATATACTGTCAGGTTTTTCCAACTGAATGAGAGTGCCTCCACTTTCCAAGCTTGATGGTGAAGTGTCCTTGTACAAAATTTTGTTAGCTGATAGTTTTGAAGGCTGGCAAACAGGTCTATGTCTGGGTGGCCCCATTTTTGAGTTATCATTGCAAATACTTGTGGATCCAGTTTCCACTCGTGGGGATCCATGATGTTTCTGCTGAGGTCGTCTGCCAATGTGTTCTTTTCTCCTGACTGGAATTGAGCTTGCAGCTGAACTTGGTAAGCCAGTGCTGTGTTCCACAAGGTCATTGCTTGCCTACATAGAGGGTAGGAGTGTGTACCCGCTTGTTTATGTACCACATTACTGTGGTGTTGTCCGCCCTTATTGTAAGCTGTCCTGGATGCAAGAGGTTCTTGAAGGCTGTCAGGGCATTCTGTACAGCTAGCATCTCTTTTTGATTGATGTGCAGATTCCTTTGATCTGCAGACCATATACCTTGAATGCACTGTCCTGCCATGTGTGGCCCCCAGACATAGTCCGATGCATCTGTTGTCATAGTTTGCCTGGCTGGGGGCAAGGTGAAAGGCTGACCCTTGTTGAGGTGACATGCCTGTGACCACCACAGAAACTCTTGTTGAAGGCAGGGAATGAGAGATATCATTGTGTCCAAGCTGTGGCTGTGTTGAGACCATACGCTTTTTAGGTACCACTGTAATTTTCTCATATGCAGCTTTGCAAATGGTATTAGTAGAATGCAAGATTCCATGAAGCCCAAGGCCTGCAGAATTTTTCTTGCAGGGAGTTGGGTCTTTGTTGCCATTATTTTGAAATATTGAGTCAGTTGTAGTTGTTTGTCTGGCATCAGATAAGCCTTCGGGGCCTTTGTATTCAAGCTGGCACCCAGGAATGTCATATTTTTTGAGGATACTAGTTTTGATTTCTTTTCGTTTACTATGTACCCTAGGCAACTTAGCAGATGTTTTACAAAAGCCAGATGTTGTAAGAGGATGTCCTTGCTTTCTGCTTGGATGAGGCAATCATCCCGGTATGGGTATATTTGAATTCCTCTTTGTCTGCAGTATGCAATTACTGGTGCCAGACATTTTGTGAAAACCCTAGGCGCAGTGGATAAGCCAAAGGGCAGTGCAGAGAATTGGTAATGGGTTGAACCTGCAATGAAACGGAGGTATCTTCTGCAATTTTGTCTGATAGGGACATGCAGATATGCCTATTTGAGGTCCAATGTTACTAGCCATGCTTTCTTGCCCAACATGGGAAGAAGCTGCTGTAATGTTTGCATCTTGAATTTGGGTACTTGTAAGAAGGTGTTTAGAATTGAAAGGTCCAGAATTGGTCTCCAGGCATTGTCCTTTCTGGGGACTAGAAAGAGTCTTGAGTAAATCATTGGCCTTGCTCCCGTGTAGGTACCAGTTGAATGGCTCTCATGTCCATGAGAGCTGTAATTTGTTTTTGTGCCTCTGTCCATTGATTTTGTGGCAGGTGTGGCATTCCTCTTTTCGTTGGCAAGGTGTGGAAATGGAATATGTACCCTTGTGAAATTATGTCTAAGACCCATTTGTCCTTTGTGACGATGCACCAGTTGTCTGAAAAAAGTGCTAATTTTCCTCCCAAGGGAGCTGCCAAGAGAGTCTTGCTTGGCCAAATGAGGTTTAAGTCACTGAGTTTGCCTTCTAGTAGTTTGGGGCCTGTCTTCTCCTCCCTTCTGTGTTGCAGTGCCCCATTGTCGAGGTTTGTAGTGGGTTTGTGGTTGTCCTCTGCCTCTTGGGCGTCTGTATTAACCCCTCTGTGGTCTGTCAGTAGCTGGAAAGGCCCAATTGTTTGTTGGCCAATTTCTGCTGAAGCGAGGGGGCTGAACCTGTAAAAAATCTTTGACTGTCTGCATAGATTTTGCCTTATCCTCCATTTTCTTTAAGACTTCTTCTGCTTTAACTCCAAATAGGACATCCTGCTGTAAGGGAGCATCTAGAAGCTTTGCTTTAACATGATCAGGCAGAGTTTGCTCCTTTAACCAAGCATGCCTACCTATAACTGACCCAGTAACAGCTGCTCTCCAGGAAGCTTCCAAGGAATCAAATCCACATTGTAAAGTATGTTTGCCCACCTGTTCAGCTGCATGCAACAGATCCTGCATTTCCTTCAATTCAGACTGTTGAGGGAGTGTGCTCATTTTTTGTCTTATTTGAAAAATTAGAAATTGCTGGTATTTTAGCAGGTGAAATTGACAATTTAGTGCTCTCATAGCTAGAGTGGCTGAGGTGTAAACCTTTCCCCCCACCTGTCAAGTGCTCTGGAGTCCCTTTCAGAGGGTACAGGATTTTTTGCCATAGAAGCCTTAGCCCCTTGGGGACCCTGGGAGATAGTCTCTGGGTCAGCAACATGACTTTTATAAAGGAATTTGTGGGAGTCAGGCACTCTATAATATCTGTCTGGTTTGGCTGGCGCAGGAGGCAGAGAATCTGGGTTCAAACTGGATTCTAAGTAAACATCATCCACAATGTCTAAAACTGGGGGGATGGCAAGTGGTCTGTGCTGGGGGAGTAAAAGAAACTCTCTGAGCCTTTTCTTTGAGTCAGAGTAGTCCTGACCTTCCCAGTGAAAATGTTCCCTCATAGTGTGTAAAGTTTCCCCAAAGGAGTAGTCTTCAGGGGGAGAAGCTGAGGGAATGGAATCCTCAGCATCAGAATCTTCATAAGGGGGAAAGGAGTAATCTTGTTCCTCAGAGTAGCCTGAGGAAATAGACACTTGATCAGAGGAGGCATAATCTTCCTCTTGTCTAGGCCTTTTGTTGGGGGGGGGGGGTTGGGAACCCCTGATTAAAGAGATCAAATATTCAGCCATTTTAAGCATCTGTTTCCTAGGCATGGGGCCTTGAACTGGAGACTGGAGTGCAGTCTTTTTTGGTTTAAGAGGAGTCTTAAGCTTAGGATACGTTTTAATAGTGAGCGTCGTTGGTCTGAAGACACCTTCAGAAACCGAAGGTGTTTCTGCAGCACCGACATCTCTTTCTGCAATGTCGTCGGTAGGGCCTATAGGAAATGGCTGCGTCGGCCTAGCACTCTCCGCCAAAGGATCCGAAGTGGTCTCGGGTTCCAATTCTGTGGTAGCCAGGGGCTGCGTAGGCGCCTCACTAAAAACCGGTGAACCAGAGACCGGCCCAGCCGAGGCCTTGGAGTCTGGCTTGGGCCTAGGCTGCCTGTCCTTATCCTTGCATTTTTTGTGCACGCCGGTAGTCAGTTGCTCCGACGGCATTGTGTAGTTAAATTTTCTACCGAAGTAGTGTCGCGCGAAATCAAAGCGCCGTTTTATAGTACGTTATTGAACCTAGCACAAAAGCAACAACCAGTGATGTCGTGGTCTGAGCCTAGGCAAGGTATACAATAAGAATGAAAATCCTTATGAGGTATTTGCTTCCGACAAGAAATACAATTGTTAACTTTTTCTGACATCGGTCTGAGGCAAGAAAAGTTTCCCCATGGGGCACTTAGCTTTATTGAAGACTTCAGATCTGAAATTCGACTTCGAAAATCTCAGGAGTCGGCCGACCGGCACTTGCAAACTACTTCTGCTTCGGGCACCGCGCGGCAAGAAAGACTGAAGAAAATGGCGTCGGATGCGTCATATATACCCCTGGCGCACTGACGTCAGGGAAGAAGCGACAGCAACCGACGCCGGACCAAGACTTTGGAATTCAGGCCGACTGCGGGACCGCCTGATGACAGGATAACCCAAGTGTGATGACTGCAGCAGGGTAACACGATGAACATCTGAAAATAAGAAGAAACAGAGAAATGCAAAAGCTTCCTGAAAAGAGGTTGAATATGAATATGAAGGTAAGCATCTTTCTGATCTAAAGACACCACAAAAGACTAAGGCAGTAAAAGAGAAAGCACTGTTTGAAGAGAAAGCATCTGAAAGAAAAAGCCAGAATAGGCATAAAAGTGCCCTCCTTTGAGGAACCAGGGACATTCTGGAGTAGAAATCCTTTTCCTACTTGGGAAGGAGAGACAGGCTGAATAGTATCCCAGGTCCACCAGGGACCCAGAAACCTCTGAGAAATGAGGAACCTGCTCTCGATGAGGTTGAGGAATCACTGAAAAAGGGGGGAAGAGACTTCCACACCAAGAAGTAACCTTGACAGATGATGGACAGGACCAAAGAATCCAAGGTAAGGAGTTTTCAATTTGGAAGACAGAGGAAGAGCTGAGGAGACACACAAAACTGGCCAAGGGTTAAAGGAGGTAAAATGGCTGAGAAAGGCAGACTTGTCAGAAAAAGAAGGCTTCTGAGCAACAGGAGCCTAAGAAGACAGCAGGAGGAGCTCACCTACCACCCTTCCCGCCTTTAATGGCCTGATGAGGCTGCTTGAGAACAAAAGAAGAACTAGTAGGAAAGTTTCTCTGGAACTTTGGGATAGGGACACATTTATGTTTAAGGTCCTGTAGAAATTTACATTTCTCCTGAAGAGACTTAAACATCTCACCAGCAGCTGTCCCAAAGAAACTTTTATTATCCAAAGGAGCATCCACTAGCTTTGGCCATAATGTCCTCAAGTAATAACTTCAGATGAAACCACGACTAATGCCTCTTGACAAACCCAAAGGCAGCAGCTCTGGAGCGGGCATCAGCAGCATCAAAGCTGCACTTGATAAATTGGCGAGCCACCTGAGAGGTATAACCCAAAATAGAAAGAGCAATTGACTTTCCTTCAGAATCAGGGAGGTCAGAAATAACCTTATAAGCCTGTGCAATCATGGCCAGAACACATCTGGTCATGTGGGTCTGGTAATTAATGGCCCTAAAGGCCAGGGTGGCAGCAGTATAGACCTTCTTTCCAATCCTCTAGATGACCCTACTATCCTTACCCAAAGGCAGGAGCTTGGTAGAGGGCAAAAGCTTAGAAGGCTTGCCAGAGAAGACGGACACCACAGCAGAAGGACATTTAAACAGGAACTGACAAGCCTGAGGAACCCTGTAAAACATGTCAGGTTTCTTGGCAACAGGGGGCTGAGAATCAACAGTTTAGAGGCAGCTATAAAAAAATAGAGAGTCCAGAAAACAGGCAACAGAGGAGGTACTGCAGAAGGTTTGGTGTGCCAGCCTGAAGCAACTCATGATACCTCTTCTGGATATCGGGCACCTGAGAAGAATCCCCCTTAAAGTACTGCATCATCCTGACTACTGTGTCCCCAAAAGACATCTCCTCCAAAGAGACTCAGGGCTAATGGATTCCTCTTCAGAACTACAAGCCAAAGGAGAAGGTATCTGAGAAGAATACACCAAAGACCTCTCTCATCAGACTCTGAATCCTCATCCAAAGAATTAGGTTCCCTAGTCCTTTTAGAAGGAGAGGTCCAAGGTAGAGTAAATACAGAAACCCCTTGGGGAGGCTTCAGGACCATTAAGGAATTAAACATGCCCTGAGTAAACTCCTGCCATTTCCTCTGAGGGTCCTTAGGAAGAGCAGAAAAATGCTTGGTCTTCTACTTTTTCTTGGTAGGGACATCAACCCTAACAAACATAGGAGGTTCAGACCAATGTACCTCTGACCTGACCAGAATCTGTGGAATCCTTCTAGGGCCCTCTGAAATATCCAACCATGGTTCCACCTTGACATCCGGAATAGACATCTGCAAAGCCGCAGATGACTGCAAATGAAAAGATTAATGCTGGCCTTCAACAGGGTCATGATAGAGGAATCAGATGTTGACACAATGGCCTACAGAGCTTTCACCCACTTCTAGAGAGACATCCAATGGAGGCTGGTCAGCAAAAGATTCTAGCCGAGATTCATCAGCTTTCTTCTTACCTAATGGCAGTACATCGGGATTAACTGATTCCACCATGCTACCCTTGGTCAAGTGTTTAAGCTGCTAGTTCTCAAGATAAATTGGCAGGGAATGCAACTGGCTTCTAATTATTTAAAGCAAAAATGCTTTACAAATACTACAGGATGTACAGTCATAGATTCACCCAAAGAAAAGAGATGCTGCTTGTGTCAATTCTTATGGGGAATCTGTCTTCCATACTGACATATTCCCTTCTTGGATGACAAACTCAAAGGTAACAAAATCAATGCCAACAATAAGTAAGAAAAAAGAACCCGATGGGCATATCTAATAGCTAGGTATTACCACAGGAGAGGGCGTTCAACCGATGATGGATCAGATGGTGTTTGGGCTGGTGACAAAGAAGTTCTAGGTAACTGCATCCGTACATCACCTTTACGTCCTACATCCTGTATGGGAAGCATATGTGTGATGCAAGATGCATACAAGATCTAAAGGCTTTGGTATACTGGGTGGACATTGGACTTTCCTTGGCAAGAGATCCCTACAGTACAGAATACTACAATGGTGATACAGGATGACATCATAAAATATGCTATTGTGGTGGTCTACAGCAATATGTCTGTAAACTGAAGAACTGCAAGTGTCACTGTAATCCCCAGCACTGGGTTGTTCCCATTGTTAATTGATAAAATGGTGGTGAATCTGTTGGAGTTGATTCTTATAATGTGGGGCAACTGCTGGGGCTTTTTCACAAAGTGTACCATGCATGAGGGCTGCACAGATCAAATTGTAACTGGTGATGAAATAAAGCCGTTACTTAAAAAAAAAACCCTGGAGAGTACAGACCTAGCAAACCCTGATCTAGTCCCAGAGAAAACATCATTTTTTAATGTTTAATGATTTTTGTGGATAGACCAAGTTGCTGCTTCAAGGATAGATGTAGAATCCATACCCTTGAAGAAAGCCCCAGAAGAGGCTGCAGCTTTAAACGGAGCCTGAAGTTGATCGCCTTTGAATAAACATAAGTAAATAGCCTTAGAAATCTAGCTTGGAAACTGGAGAACCTAAGCTCATCTTGAAATGATGCAAAAAGCTGACTAAGTCTATTAGACTACTTTAAACATGAAGAGGTAGTGTAAACGCTGATGGTCCTAAATAGGCTGGTTTGTCAGAAAAGAAAGTTTAGATCCTTGGGAATCCTGATGAGTTTTGTCCTGAAATCTCGCTTTTTTTTTACACTTCTGAGATATTTTTTTTTGGAACCTGACTTCAATGGCATCAACCTTAATAGGATAGTTTGTATGAAACTTTGGAAAAGGAAAAAGGAAAAAGAAAATTTGCTTAAAATTTTGCATGACCTTACCTTTATCCTGTAAAGTCTTGAACAGTTCTGAGGCAGCACAGCCAAAAATATGTTGCTTATCCAAAGGGAGTCCAGATGTTTGGCTTTGACATCCTCAGGTAAAGGTTCAAGTCTAAGTTACTAGAATTTACAATGAGCAGACCCAGTAGCAGTTGCTGTAGAATCAGAATCAGCAAATCATAACTAAATTTAACAGAACGCCTAGCAACTTGTTAAGAAGAGTTAAGTCAAGACAAGACATAAGATTTAGTGCCAAAGTCATCTAAATAGGAAAGGACATTGCTCAGCTTCTCTAAAATAGACAAAAGATTTCCGATCATATAGCGTTGGGAAATTAAAGTCAGAAAAGATAGTGTGGCAGAGGTGTACACCGTTTGGCTAAATCTATCAATAGTTCTGCTACATTTTTAAGTGGGAAAAACATCAGACAGTTGAAGCAGTTTTGCAGGCTTTTAAGTGGCATGGGAATTAACAGCTGGACTTGAGGAAGGGTTCTTATACAAGAAATTTTCTAAGTCTGGAGTCTTTTAAAATCTATCAAATTTCTTATGGGTAAGTGGCAAAGACCAACAGTAAAAAAGTTGTCAAAAGAAACCGGAGGAATGCC